>NC_046637.1:27921954-28221954 GCF_900324485.2 Mastacembelus armatus
CTCATTAGGTAAGAGCTGCACCACTATAACCCCTGGGGCTGCGACGGGAATCTGTTGGTCATAATTAAAGGACAAAACAATAGGTCAGGCTCAGACTCCTTACCTTCACCCAGTGTCTGCTTCAGTAAGTCATGCTTGGCCTGCAGCTTAATGATGAGGTTGCTACCGTTCAGGTACTCCTTGAATTTCTAGACAGAGAGAAAAACAGTGATGGCTGATGAGCAGCACTGATCCAGTTTAACAAGCGCCCAGTCCAACTCCTCACTCAAATCAGCATAACTTCTGCTTGCAAACATGAATAATTTGGACCGATACAAAGATCAAACCGAACTTGAACTTACTGAAAAGTAGAACATTTCAGTCTCCTGTTGATTCGCCCTCCTCTTGGCTACGTTCAGCTTGCTCATGTAGGACTCAGAGGCCACAGACTTAATGGATTCAGTGGAGCGGCTATGCTGGAAGGCATCCGACACGTCAAAGTCCTCCACTGTCAGCATGTCCTGCAGCGTTTGCATGGTGGCATCCAAGGTCTTTCGCACCTGCACAGATGGGGTGAAAAACAAAAAGGAAAGAAGATGAAGCATCATAATTTAGTTAATCCTGGTCATACTTTTCTCTTCATTAGAGGCTATTTGTTTCAGAGCCTCCGGTATCATTTTCAAGGACAACGGTGAATAATTCAGAGAACACGCATCTTTATTTCCAAGACAAATTGATCCTTGAACAATAAATTAACTCGACTTGCACTGAAATGACACCAACCAGAATGAGAATATAAGTCCAGAACAGCCTGCAGGTCAAGCAGACATCAGGCTAAGGGCTGACAGTGAAGAGCGCCTGCCGAACTTACAAATTATACGTGAAATTACTGAAGAAGGCTTTTTTTTTTTTTTGGTGGGGCTGAGATTGATAAAGCTAATTTCTAGTAATGGCATGGCTCGTCTATTATCCTCCAGAACACAAGCGACAGGGAGACAGGGAAGATGCATAGCTGCTGGCACAGGCAAGTCTAACAAGGCACCGTTATTATCACCTCCATTTGCACATTCGAGTCTGCAGCTATTAGTGATAAAGCCCTCTCTTCATTAGAAAATAAACAATCTGACAAATAACTTAATATAAAACATAGCTTTGGCAGCCTGACAATCTAAATATATTCTCAGCTCCTGCAGAGCGAGAGCCATTGGAGAGTAATTGCAATGAGAACAGATGGTGATGTGGCCCTCCTACTTGTCTCGGGGGAAAATGAGAGAGGGCTTTTTTGTTGTTTTTGGGTGGGGGGGGTTGAGGATTGGGATGGAGGGAGGTAGCGGGACAGACACAGAGCCATCATGACTGCTCACCTCCTCGTTCTCGATCTTTAGCGTGGCTAAGCGTGACTGCAGCTGGTGGTAGCGCATTAGGAGCTCAGTCTGAACGGGCTGCTGGGCGCTCACCTGGCACACCTGAGGGGGAGAACGAGGATGCATGAGACAGAAAAGACAAAATAAAACCATTCGAGGCTTGGAATCAGAAATGCTCCTCAGTCAGTGCTAACAGAAACTATTTTTTCACAAGAGCTGTAACACCCTCACCTCATCTCCCATGTGTGGCAAGTACTCAAAGCGCATTGGGGGACAGAACACCTGGTTATGCATATCCATGATCTTATGTTTGTCACTGCGGGAGTCCAGGTTGTCCACTGCATTCTCGATGATATCTAGTCCCTCGTGGCGTGATGTCTCCAAGTTGTACTCAGCAGATAAATAGGTCCTGAGGGTGCGTGCCAGGCTAGCATGGTAGCCCAAATCACAGCACTGTGGAAATAAAATATCTTTTAATTGATCAGAAAAACAGTGAATGAGTTGATAATCAACTTAACACCAGGATGAAGAACAGTGTTTCAGTGGCTGACTGCACTAATGCTCAGTGCAGTTGGGCGTGTGTTGCCTCCCAAACCTGTGGAGGAAATGTGCAGATCTGAGCTCCTTCATTCATGTACAGACCTGATTCACGGACTAAATCCCAAATTACATCCTGCTACAGGTTATCTTTCGAAAAATAGAGTTAAGTTGAGTTCAGAGAATTACAGGAGCTAGCACAGTAGGACACCGAGGATAATTACAGAGGCTTATCATGCTGAGCTGTATGAAGTAACCTAATTAAGCGGAGGGTAGTAGTGAAGAGGTTTAGATGGAGGCTTGAGGCAACTGACAGCTCTGTGAATCACTAAGCAAATGATCTTTAGTGCTCCTCAGCACTAGTCTCTTTACTTTCATGCACAAACCTCATTGCACCACTCGCAGTCGAAGTGGCTCAGGAAATTAGAGTCTTTTAAACAAACAAATGGTGTGACAACACATTCGTACTGTATCTGCAGCCTGCAGGAGCACGTGACCGGGGAAGTAAGATCAGACACAAGCCTCAGTCCAAATACTATTGACCACTTTGCTCTTTATAGCCGTGAAACCATCCTGTAGATATATTTACATCACAACATGCAAATGTTTACAGTTCTTTTTACATCTGGCATGCATGTCATTTTTCATATGATGATGTTTGCATATGGTGCATTGATGTTGTGACGATACATTCTCCACTTGTCTTACCCACAGCAATTTCACTTTTCTTCATACATAGTTTAACATGTCATTTCTCACAAACATACAAGATTCAGCTTTTAAACGTTCGGACTAACTTTGATTAACTAACCAGCCAGAGCCCTCAGCATTAGCAGGAAGTGTGTGTGAGTAGCTCAACATGCCCTGAATTACACTTCACTGATGGTGACTGACAATGCTGAACTCTTCCTCTGTGAGTGTCTGGTTTGATGTGTGGTGGGTTGTGACTCTGACGTGACAAATGAACCCATTTTTCCTCCTCTGCCCTGCTTGTGGCAGCCAGACCAGTCATGCTCACAGTCCCATTCCCTGCAGCTCAGGAAGAGCTGGGATGACATTAACCTTTCAGTCTCCATACACTGGGCCCATCAAAACCGCTCCACAAAGAGACAGGGACGTCCATGGATCAGGGTCTCAGCATGCCCTGCCACCAACATGTCACCACCACCCTGAATTCAGCTGCATACACAGATTTAGCAAACAGTCTATCTGAGGTAATGCACTGTACTATTTCAACTGCAGGAAATGGTCATTGGATAATATAAATGATCATGTATTTTAATGTCTGATGTGAAAAATGTGCAAACTGTAGGCCCCTACAACTGATGTAGTATGGAGGTGTGGCCCTAAGCAAACCTGTGACAACTGGGCTATTAGTGCAGAGAGAAGGGGGAAACAGGCATTTCAGGGCTGACAGTTAAATGTTCGGGACAGAAATCTGACCTTAAACTTAAAATATGTATTTACTTTCAACTGTCCTAAAGCATGTAAACAGCACAGTAGGTAGCAGAAGTATAAGAAGAATGTTTTGACCTCAGTTGTTATTTCTTAACACCCAATGACAAAACAAAATGACTGAACACAAGATGAAATATTGCAAAACACCTGAACAAATCTGAAAGTAAATCATTTAAAACACCATTTCTCCTCTTGAGAGATGTGTGTTCATATCTAAAAGGAACAGATGCGGAGCATTTTCAATAATACCGTAAAGTCGTCAGCAAAGGCAGGGTGACTGGTAGCTGGTCACCCTGGGGTGGGAGCCCAGCGTCAGCCACATTAACCACATTCATGCTTGCATTAACAGGGCCTGTGCTCACCAGCTGACTTTGACCGGCTTCCAACTGTTAGTGGTTTGCTAAATAAATCGTCCCTTCAAACACGTCTAACCACACTTTCCAGCACCATTCCCCATCCACTCCAATTTGAATAACAGTCACTTCCTATTTCAGCTAAGAAAATATTATATAATGAGCTTTGGATTCACTTGTAATAGGAAACTACACGTTCTCGAGTCTCAGTTAGCAAGGACGGTTCCTCTAGTTTGGTCCATGAAAGGATCCGTGACCACAGGAGAAAAGACCATAGACAAACAGGAAAAGAGTCTTGGGTGACTTGAGAATCACATGATCACGTTGTGTGTGTGTGTGTGTGTGTGTGTGTGTGTGTCCCAGCACAGCATCAACAACAACAAACGAATGAGGCCAAGACAACAAGAGGAGAGTGAGGCCGAAATCAGTCTGTCAACACTGATGAAGCCTTGATGGAAAGTAAGCTTTTTGTGCAGTGGCTGTGCAGAAGAGCAGAAAACGGCCAGACTCATTTTCATGTCAACAGCAGTCAATCACCGGCTTATCAGTGTTAAGTTTGTGACGCGGCAATTAAGACTGGAAAACAGGACGACAAATACATTTATTGGGGCCACCAGAGCAGCCTGGTGACAAACAGCTAACAGGCTGAGACACAGGAACAGATGGTGAGAAAAGCGACAGAGTTAAAGCAACAGCAGAAATCCCAGCTGAGAGATGTAAACAAACACATGTGCCTAAGCGCATACTTACATCAATCATATCAGCGACGTCATGGATGTAATATTTTGCCACAACTGCATTTGTTGCTGCCAGGTTCAACAAATAGTCGTTCCGGGCTTTAGTGCACTTCAGCTTATTCTCTGAGTACTTGGCTTGTCTCTGGAGAGAAGAGAAGAGACACAGCAGATGAAGGAAAACAACACTGGTGCATGAACATCAAGGCGTAGGGTGCGTTTGAGTGTGTGCTCAGGCAGCTGTAGTTCGGGGACCGTCAGACAGGTAGAGATGGAGGGAAGGTTTGGATGAACAGGCTCCAGAGAAGCTGCCTCGAGATGGTACAGTGGCACAGCCAGACTTGCATTTAGTCATTATCCTCTCAACACTGGAGGCTGCAGAATATGGATAAGATATGCATAAAGCTTTTAAAGACGCTCTGGAGTGTTGCAAGTTTATTTTAAATAAACAGCTATGAAATGTTTGAGGAAATAGAGACTTTTTGCTGGACGAGCAGGTTGATCCCACTCTCATGCAGCCTGTTAACTCAGATGGGAAACAGCTTGCTTGGCTCCGTCCAAAGGTAACACAATCCACCTACCAACACTTCCAAGGCTCACCAAATAACAAGCCGCAGTATATCTTATTTGGTTCATCTGTACCAAAACAGACAGCGGGCAGGCATATTTCATTACCTTGGCTGGCTGCTAGTTCCAGGTTGACGTTTCTCATATGAATCTGAAAGTGATTTCATCTTTTTATCTCACTCACAGCAACACAATGATTCAGACACCAGTCCGAAAAGCATCCTGCTGCAATACAACAATATCATCACAATTCCGAAGCAGAGATCTCTGCCCATTATTTAAATTGATGGTTTGTACATCTCTGTACACTTGCATTTTATTTCCAATTCCACGAAGCCACTGTGATGCAAATTTCAGCAGTAGGTCAGAGGAAAAGAAATTAACTTTTTTTTCCTTCCTCTTCCAACCTGTTTGCAAGCAGAGTAATGAGACAAAGGCTTAGAAACAAGAGCCAGGGAAAAGTAGGAATTCATCGCCTCGCTGTGTTATAAATAGTGTTCAGCTCCCAAACCCAGTGGCATCTCTGAGGAGATCAGCCTGTCATCCTGACAGCCTTTTGCTTTCCTGCACCTGAGAGATAATATGAGATTTATTTGCATGAAGACATTCCAGACTGAGATCCAGCACATAAAATGCACTGATGCATGTACAGTACAGTGTGTTCCAGGAGGCTCTACGGTGCCGGCACAGAGACTAGAAATCTGCATAAGATGCAAAGAGAGTTTGGTTATGGCTGTTTGTTTAGTGTTCAATCTGACTGCAGACCTACAATATGCTCCTGAGGGTTTCTGACATTAAGCCGTTTCCTGCCGGCTGGTCTCACAGCTAACTAAACTCGTCAAACACAACGTTACCCAGAGCTCGAGCACACTAACCTTCTCCTTCATCTTCTCGATTTTCCTGACAGAGCTGCGCCTTGGTTGGCGGTCCTCGTGACGCAGAAGGTTGACGTTGAGATCTCCGGACTTGCTGAACTGCTTTTCCTCCTGCTTCTCTGCATCCTTCAGCTTGCTCTCTGCACTGATGCTTTCAGTGTGGTACATGTGATATGTTTTCATCACCTGCAGCGGGAGCATGACAGAAATTCAGCACATCGAACACACCAGACAAATCAGTATCCCTTTTTTACAATACGGGTTATAAACAGAAACTGACAATATGCTTCAAAACTGTTTCCAAAACTATTTAAGGAGAAGAGACAAATCAGTGGATGTCCAGGTTCCATCAGCAGTAGATAAAGGAGACCAGGAACTGACAAAAGCAAATACAAGGGCAGCAACTGTTTAGTGCGTCACACTACTTATAATATAAGTCACTAATCACTAATATCATTTTTCAATCACAAATCCCAAATATTCTCTGATTTCAGCTTCTAAAATGTGAGAACAGTATTTAAAACTATGAATGATGACCAGACTATGCTGTAACCTGTAGTAGGAAGGGATCTTTAATACTTTCATCAGGAGTCAGTCAGCCATAAATATGTGTGTGTGTGGGGGGGGGCAGTGCTGGGCCTGTGCAAGGACAGTAAACAGTCCCTGACTCACTCACTGAGGTGGAGACTTCACTCTGAGAAACTTTAAACAGGCTGTTTTTAAAGGTGGATCGACTTTAAAGAGGATTGTTGTTTTTATTACTTGACTACTGTTGTACAGAAGGTTTAACAAGTCTCAGACCTACACACTGATTTGGACCTACTGTTGTACTGGGGCTGCCAGATATGACTGACATTATGCTAAAGAGGATAAAACACCTCTGTCACAGTCTTTACTTCCCTCTCTGTCCAAAACCTGTTTGGGGTTAGTGTCTTCATGGTGGCCTGGTGGATCAGTTTGGGGCATCAATAGCACAGTAACACAGATGTCACTGCATGTGGAACATTTTAAGTGAATCCATGAACTCGGGGTTGTGTGTGGTCATAATGTTGGCGGTCCACTCCTCAACGGGCCCCTTCATTCATTTGCATTGCTACAGCGACTCTTCTTCACCTCAGGCTTGTTCATCCTCAGGTCTTTTGTGCAGCAGAGTGACAGCTTTGCTTCCTGTGTTCTCTCCAGTTGCGGTTTGATCTCAGCTTTGATGGTGAAACCTTTGAGACTCAGACAGGTCCCACCCCCCACCCTACACCAACATGCTGATGACAAGACTGTAGTGACAGAAAAATCTTGTTGGGCAAGACATAAGCATCCTGCATCTTTCTTAACTCATCCCAGATGCTCTTTGAGACATTCTGTCCTCTGAGACCCCCATTCTAAGGCCTTGTAAAGGAACGTCCACATGTGAACCACGTTTTCAATCATCTTGACTAATCAAGATTTTCTATGAGCAACAGCAATTTATTTGTTTCCTGTGAACAAGGAAGTAAATACTTACATGAGCAGTGGGGTTCCTTTTATCTACTCATCAAAATAACATTTGCCTTTGGGTCACTGACATCTATAAGGTTTCTGTTCCCCGGACCTAAGGCTGTGACAGTAATATTTGCCACTTAAAGAGGCGCCACAAAGAGGTGCCCCCTCTCTCTGCTGCCATAAATTCTGCTCCTCTCCAGGCAGTGCAGGAACACTTGAACGAGAAGAACAACCGAGTGACAAAGTGCTCTAAGCAAATACCTGAAAAGTAAAATAAAACACACTAGTCTATTCTCAGAATGACAAACCTGGCATGGAGCTAGAAACTAGGCTAACTCTACCCAGGCTGTCAAACCTTCTCTCTCAAACTCCTCGAAAACTGTTCTAGACTTCTAGACAACTTTAACCCGTCTGACTACAGGACCTGCAGCTAAAGACACAAAGTCATTTGCAGGAAGACTGAGCTTCAGCTGTGTCTGCAGGAGGCGTTTGCATAGTTGAGTCCTCCGACAACAGCCGAGAGCGATTTAACTCCTGAGCAGTGTCTGAGTTGGTGAAAGTCAGAAAGGAGTTTTTCATAATGAATGAAGGTGGAGAAGAAGATATATTCTCAGGCTTCGTGGTTTAAAACACTGACGATACGTTCACAGCCTCCCCAGTTTGTCTCCTTTCTCCCTACCTTCAAAATACTCTCCTCTCTGTTGACTCCTAAAAACTGAAACTAGAGAAAATCTGCGTTAACTAAAACCACGGAATCGTCCATATTGTGGATGGTGCAGAAACACAACTTACTAAAGAAACACAAGATACCAAAAGTCTTAAGTTCCATATTAAACAACTAGAACACAGGCACAAATACACACAATATATAGGAACACACAAAATAATATTATGTATAGAGTATTTTTGAAAAGGCAGGGTTAGTCCAATCAAATGAATCACTTCTTAGCTTTTTAATAACAGAAAAAATGAAGGGTGATATTTTCATCTGAGACAGAGCTAGTGCTGCTGTTAACAAAAGAATGTATGATACTGAAGAGCAGACATCAGACACAAGGTGTCCGATCAGAGAGATAAGATGAGCTAAAGCTTTATTGATCCCAGAGGGGATATTAAGTTGGTGTAGCAGGAAATTAACAGAGATCGAACCAAAGAAAACTTAATTTTACAGAGCAGCGTTGCTGCAAGCAAAGAAAGAAATGACTCACTGTTCAGATCTTCAGACCTTTGCTCCTGTGTCTCCTTTTCAGATTTATTACTACTGACAACAGGATCTTCACTCTTATTGATATTTGCTGCAGCTTCATACTTTAAACATTCTTTCATCTCTCCCTTACCTCTCACTGAGCAGCAACAGACCTGAATGGGATTTCACAAGTTTCCCTTCAGCAAATTGGTTTGTTGGCAGCCAGTGGAAAGTGTTAGAAAATACCACAAGGCAATCACCATGTGGCCATGCTATCGATTTGGTTCTTTCTGTACAATCAAATATTAATGAGGGTGAAGTCTGAAAAAGACTGGATTGTCTTTCTGACGGTCAGGATTGTCATTCCTGCAGAACTTTAAAACTTCTTTTGGTAACTGGGGAAATCCTTTCCTACAATTAAACTTAAACTTGGTCCACCATGAGAACAATAAATAATAATATCTGCCAACGTTAGAGAGAATAAAAAGGGAATAAACCAGGCAAAGTGATGCCAAAACAGGGAACACCCTTTAAGTGTGATCATGATGTGACAGTTACAGCGCGAAACCTACTATTAGGTGTGAAAATGTATGTGCGTTACTGACTAGTATGAAAGTATTAATTTCAGTGTTGCAGCAATTAATTTTTCACCTTAGCTGTGAAATTTCACACGACACCCACACACTCTCATATTTAGCAAGACCCAGGCTGTATATACATCAACATTTGCATTTTAAACCTTCAGCCATGTCGCAGCTGAGGCCAAGTAGAGCACGAGAGGCCAGAGCATCTGTTTTTTTATTATGCAGTGCTGTCCTGTGCAGGAGAGGGGACCAAACTAATGTTTAGTAAAAAATATATAAGTGCAGAATATTGATCTGTTCTGTGTTTCTGGATACCACAGACAACCTGAAAAACACTGATAACCATAGAGCAATGGCCTGGCAGGAGTAACGTTTTAAGAAGGAGACAATATCTGGATTTTCACTTATTAACATAAAATCTGTCAAATAACAAACTCTGCCCGTCTTTAAAAGGTCCAGTAATACTGTCCTTTTACAATATGCATGAATGTGATTAACATTAGCACACTTTTGATTATCACATGCTCCCTATAGCACCGCCTGTTTCAGCATCCAAATGTCCAGATGGCAGGATCAGGAAGAGGTGCCAACACTGCCCTTTGGTAGTTTGACTCTGGTCACATTGCACAGATGAATAAATCATATAAAGCGGCCCCAGCCTCTCTTCTGTTTCACCTCAGGGGACAGTGAATTGCTGAAGTTGCCTGGAGTTCATCCAGTTTGGGGCACTAAGCTTGTAAGAGCTCATCTCAGAGTAACAGTGCAGCACAAGAACAGTGTGTCCCGACATGCCCTTATCAGTCTGCAGGGTTTCATGCAGGAAACCCCATTATTAGCAGTTCGGTTATTACCAATCACTGCACGACAAATAAAATGGCTAAAAATGGCTGCACATAGGTGAAACAACAATTATTCATCATAACCTGCATATTACTGTGATTATTGCAGATGCACAGTTTGATGCACCGACATATGGTCCTGGTGTTTTGTGGGACTGATTTTACATTGTAAAAACCTACAGGATCCATAAGTACAGTCAAATATTAATACAGTGAGATTGACTTTGGGCTAAAGTCACCACTCATTGCTCATAACTACAACAGGAAACATCCACCCATACATCCATTCAGCACCTTGTCTTAGTTTGAAACATATGGGAAGCAGCTGCAAGATGCCCTACACTGCATTTAGAGAAGTGGGTGACATGGATTATTTATCTAAACCAACAAATCAAACTGAAGCACAGGATCATTTCAACACAACAAACCAAGAGAAAACATATTGCACCAGTGGAGAAACTTGTCATTACAGTAAGTGACTACACACAAAACAGCAAATTGGTGACATGAAACCCAACAAAGCGGCTGAGCTGGAACTGCTGACTGAAATGAGTTAATGATCTATTGTTACGAAAACACGACGCACATTATGTAATCTTCTCATTATTTCTCTTCAAAAGCTGATACGGTCTAAAGAATAACACAGTCATGTGTTCACCGGTGATATGAGCCCTGAATAAAAGCTAAACTAAAGGACCTACCAGATGTTGGAGCCATTTGAGCCCAGAAACTGTCCAACTTGGAGAGAAACGTAATGTTCCATTTGAAAATGTAATCCTCATTTGTACTAAGCAGGCATGCAACAAATACAAGAATACACTCACTCTCTGTATAAAACCAAACTGGAACAGAAAAGAAAGAACTTGAACTAAAACACACAGAGAAATAAGAAAGGCAAACTTTGGATGAGCTCAATGACAAGAAGAGGCGTGACAGGTTGACCTGTATGACACACACTGTTAATTACTTACAGTGTAGAGCTCATTCGTCACTTTCACCAGCTCCTCGTGCATCTGGATCCCAATCTCCTTGCTCTGAAACACAGCAAACGTAAAGAAAAGGGCAACAAAGGCTCAGTTTTTCTGACAGTGAGACCCTGAGACAAATATCTCAACAAAATTAATACAGATATTAAATGACATTAGAGGACGAACTATTGACTCTGCTGATTCTGTGAATTTGTTTCTGGCTCCAAATAGTCGGGGAAACACGGTTCAACCCAAAAGCCAAACATGTAACATCATTTACAAATAAAACGGGGGCAGGACATTGTTAGTGGGATTAATAGCGAGGCTCACAAATCAGGTGCACCACAGACAAGCTGCAGAATATAAAAGGCTTATATAAGTCCACACCTATATGTTTAAACAGCCACAACAGCATTTAAATTGCTGTCATTTGGAGCAGTGTGACAGGTGAGTGTTTATGGCAGGTGCTTCATGTGCAGGAGCACAACATAAGACGTCCCCCCTCCGAGCCTCTCGTTTCCTGTCTGCCTCACCACGAGTTACTGGTGATAAAAGCTAAAAATGCCCAAGACAGTAAAAAAAAAAAAGTGTATATGTGTGTATGAGTGTATGCATGTGTGAAGTGTGTCAAGGGGCGAAGATAAACAAACACACAGTATGTTGATGTTTGTGTATCAAAAGCCTCAATCAGAACCTACAGTACATTAAGAGGAACAGCATCTGTTCCTATTTGACACCAATCTGATCCATTTTGTTCAGAGTCTTAGTGAAGAATCGATCAGAACCACAGCAAACACATGCTGAGGCAGCTCGGTTCATTCTCCTCACACCTTTTAACACACGTGCACCTTGACTTTTTCACAGTCATCACACTGCACAGCATTCCTCAAATAACTAACACAGCGACTGTAATAACAGTCATCTGTGTGGGAGAGGAAGGCATGAAGCGTTTATCTGAAGTCGTGAAGGTGAAGAAATGCACCGACATATCTCCATGTGAGGGTCTGACACATTCAAATGAACATAAGCAGCACTTCTTTTTAACCGCAGCAAGTATCTCTGTGCAGTGAGACACAGACGCACTGCTAATACAATCACAAATAGGAAGTTAAGCTACTTTCTGCATTTGACTATAAACTGCATTATATTAAAATGTTGTTTGTGTTTTGTTTTCTTCTGTCTGCCTGACACGATGCTAAGCTGACCTGTGTGGAATAACAGCGAAAGCCCTAAAACACCCAAATGAATCCAACCGCCAACAGTACTCTGAGACTGGAAAAGAAAAACTGAACCACCGAAGTTAAAGCCAGCTCATAACTGCGCATAAACAAAACTTGCAGCAGCTGCTTCCTTAAACCAGATTGAGAAATCAACCCAAAAGAGGAAAAACAAAATAACCTCAATAATAGAGAGAGGCGTATTGATGTTCTTGCTTTGGTTTTATTTGGTTTGCAGGCATTAAGTCCTACTCAAACAAGCACTGGACTGAAAGTGATAAATGGGGGAAATCCTCAGAAGGCTCCAGCAGCTGGTTAATGGCATCTGCATGCATCATTGGCTCTGGAGCGAGACAGACTGCAGCATGCACTGCAGAGGCTCCGGGGGGGGGGGGGCAGGGAGGGTTGAACCACTGTGATGCAACAAACTGTAAGAGCTGTAGCAGGTTATATCCTAACACAACCCTTATAGAAGTGACTGTCGGTGTACAGTCTAACATTTATTTAGCTCTGGTCAAACCAAATCAAGCAGCTACGCAGAGTAACACATCGATCATCAATACATCAGATAATAAATACAACGGGAAACCTGACTCAAAAAGGAGGGGGGTGGGGTTCTCACAGTTTAGGCTCTGATAGAACACACACACACACACACACACACACACACACACACACCTTAACCGTAAACCGACCACAAAATCTTAACCCTGAAGCAGAGAGAGAAAGTGAGAACCAGCCCAAATGTCCTCAGTCACAAAGTATCATGCCTGAACTGGTCCTCACAAAGGTAGAGGGATAATATAATATATACAGCAGCATCAGATCACCTACAGGAAGGCCTGCAAGGTGAAAACTGAGTTGTTTGAACAAGACCTCAGTCAGCTCTGCTATGTGCTGACAGGAAGTCAGACATCGGTCTCACTAGAAGGGGTTGCAGGTCTCAGCTTCATTTTCCCTTGTTGCCTCTCAAACCAGACAGAACCCAGACAGCTAATGATGTGGAGCTCATAGTGCCACATCTCTTAGTGCTGCCATCAGTCCAAGGCTGGGCTGGAGGAAAGAGTGGGCGGGTTGCAGTCATTTCAACAGACACAGCTCGTACCTTGCAGGTTCAACCTCACAGCAACCACGGTGCATAATAATTAGATCAGAAATTCAAGATTTCCTCGGACTCTTTTTTGCACTGGTTAAAAGCTGCAATTAAAAAAAGGAGGGACGATAGCTGACCTTCTTGAAAAGGCGGATGATGTCCTCACTGATCTGGGCCAGGCGGACGATGACGTTGTTGGTGTAGATGTCGCTGAGGGTGGCATGATCACGGCTCTCGCGTCTGGTCTGATTTAGGACCAGGTACCAACAGTTTACTGAGGAGAGCAGGTGCTGGTCTTTCCTGAAAAAAAGAAAAAACAACAAACAAACTAAAAAAATATTGCTATTATCAGAATATGTCTCTGTGGATTATTATCAGTTTTCCAATCTACAGCCACGTTTGCTGCTTTTTGAGGCTGTAGTTAACCACAGTGGTGCTTTGAGCTACATGCTCACAATGATGATGTTTAGCAAATATATTGTTAACCATGCTGATATTTGCTAATCAGAAAATATTCGAAGATTTTTCATTAAACAGCTACAAATATAATCATCTACGCCTGTTGCTGCATAAAACGTCCCAGCAACTTCCTGCTCCATGCTCCTGAGAACGCCACAGTCTAATAACTGGTCAAATGTAAGTGACTATGAGCTGCAGAGTCATGGGCCCTGATTGCACCATAATCAGTTTAAACTGTCTCTGCCTTGGGTGCTTTCAAATAGAAAGACCAAGACACACAGAACCAGACAGACACAATCCCTTCAAACTCATACTGCTCTCTGGGTCTGCTATCTGAGCATTAATCAATCCACCAAACCCGACACAGAGGCAAAGAGAGAAATGGGCTGGGGGTGGGATAAGAGCAGGGAGAGAGCCAGAGCAGGGTGGGGGATAAGGTTTCACTGTGAGCAGCACCCTCATCAAAGAACCATCCTTCAGAGAGCTTTCATAATGCTAATCACATCTAATGAAGTTAATTTCTAGCTACTCCAGAGAGTTTTCCCCATTATCCCTGTACGTCCCTCTACACTTAACCTGGCTCACATCAGGCAAACAGGATACAAACACCATGACATTAGCAGAGGGCGTGACACAGCCTGGTATGTGTGTTCAACTTCATTTGTTCATGTATTACTCAGCGATGCTTCTTGAGTGTCAGATTTAGCATGGTGTCCTGCGATGCTTCGTTAATGTAACGGTAACTTGAAAGAGCTGTGCAAATTAATCCGTGCCACATTCAAGATCTAATAATAAAACGGAGACAGTGGACATTCATTGGCTGTGTCAAAATGAGATGAACCCATCTGGCAAACTATGTAAATGTGGGTAGGATTTAGGTTTTACTAACAATAGACGACCTAAAGTAGAACTCAATCTCCTTCGCTCCACTGGGATGGACTATTTTATTTCTACTGTGTCACCATCCCCTTGTTTGACTGACCTGCCTGCCTGGGAGAGACACAGCTCCTTGGTGTCTATTTGCCTGTTGTGGTTCAAGAGGAACAAGAAACACTGACCCTTTGCTAATCCACATAGGAGGTCAAAGATGCTTCATCACGTCAACCAGGCTCCTAATTTCCCACCTTTTCTGATTTTCCTCAGCTTCCCATCCAAAGCTCGAGGTAAACGCTCCAGTTAAATCCTCCTCTGATGGTTTAGCATATGTGTGGTCCACAATAAAATCATGCAGGTAATCCTGCTCCTAAAAATCACTCTAGATCACTGAGTCTTTGTCCATTTACTTCTTAAGTCACAGCTACAATATTACAATGTAAACTCCAATGTTGAAATACAATATATAGATCCTAGGCCTTAAACACATTTAATTGGAAGAAATACACACTACGTTTAGCCGTCCTTGTTCCTTACTGTACAAAATGTCACAGCAATTTACTCAGCAGTTGTTGAGACAGTTAAGTCTGCACCCAAGTGGTGGACCAACACTGCCATCCCTACAGCCAAGCTGCCGTTGAGTCAAAGAGGGTAGAGAAGACTCACCTTTAAGTTTGTTTTGTGTCTATACTGGCTCTATATCACAAAGAAGCAGCACACAGCAAAACCCTCTTTACCCACTTGCACTCCCTGATTTCCAGTAAAAGGCTGAGTATCAGCCATGTAGGTCAATTAATATAAAGTGCTTCAGAAGGGCTGGTTTTGGATGGCTGCGTGCCCTCAGTATTTATACACAGGATATCATTAACATGCAGAAGGCAAACGATGAGCTCTGAGAGTCTCTAGAGAAGTGAGAAAGAAGAGAGGGGGAAACAAATGCAGCACCGAGCCTCTCCTCTTCCATTTGCCTAACTGTCATGTTTTTTGGTGATTTCTTGTCTGTTGTCTCTGTGACGCAGGCACACACATGCAGCATAATCTGTGAACGCACTGCACCAGACACTGGCAGCAAATGGAGACACGAAGACCAAGTGCATGGTTGGAGAATATCGCAATAATCTTTTGATTCAGGGATAAACCAGTGGCAAGCAGACTCCACAATGTAAATACCCTGAACACTGTATAGAACATTGGCCCGTGCTTCAGTCATGGTTGCACTGCACACCTCCATCTAATCACCCAGAGCCTATGAGTGTGATGTGTCTGAGCCAGGATTTCCTGAAGGAAGCGCCCTTTTACCAAATCAAGACTCGACTCTGAAGGCCTTTAATCCCTTCCACACCGCCTGCCTGCACTTAGTGCAATGGCCAAGAAAAAGAACAGAAGTCAAATATAGTTTCAAAAGACAAGAGGCACGTGGGCACATGCTGTTAGCTTTGCCATTCAAATTTGTTGCGCCCCCGTTTTCAAGCAGGGACTCAATATGCTACAGTGCTGATTTGCATCATTTAGCAGTCTGGTTTTTGTGAGGAGACACACTGCCAACATTTCATAACGCACAGCTGTGCAGATGCAGGGGCCAGGGTAGAGCAGCACACCGTGCAGTGCAGTGTGAATGAAGCGGAGACCAGACTTTGACAAGGTCTAGAAAATAAAGAGCAGCAGCTAATTTATTGATGTTGAACACGCTGACGTCCATCAGCTGGACCTGTAAATCTGACAAGAGAAAAAAAACAACAAGCTGGAATATCAATTGAAACATTTTCAGAGCTGTTCCATGATGAATATAAAGTCTCCAAAATGATATAACTCATATGTAAACACATATGGAATCTGCTCACTTTAGCAGAACTGCATGCACATACAACAATTTGTCCACAGGCCTGTCTTATCTCTAACAGACAGGTTACTTCTCTAACAATATTTGCATAGCTGCCTTTCTAATGCTGTTACGTTCCATCTGAATATGTCTTTATAACAGGCGATAGCAGTCCTCTCTAACTGGACGGGGCAGCCTACATCATGAAGCCCACTGATGATATACCCTAAAATATCTGCTCCTTAATTTCATTTAGCTAGCTGCTGTCTCCCAGGAGCTATGAGCCAGTCAGAGAAAGGAAGGTTTGCACTATGTGGCCAAGCGGCTGAGGTAAAGAGCCGTTGAGGTAAAGAGCCTTGACTGTGGCAAATAAGGTCAAATGGAAACACAAAATCAGCCTCGGTGAGGCTGCTGCAGTGGACGTATAGCTGCAGTAGCTGTAAATCACAATGTGCTCCTCTTGTTAATGAATCTTCTGGAAGGGTTCAGCCAACAGACTGCAGGCTGTGATCCAACACATATGGAAGTCCATCCTGGTCGGGATAACTCTGTTTTACTGCTCTGTGTCGATATCCCTCAAAATCATAAAAGTATCACTGGTGAAAGTGACTGGGCTGCTTCTAAAATACTGTTTTTGAATTAACAGATCACAGCGGCTGCAGCGACGCTACGGGCATGTTGAACCGTGTCTGCAAACAAATTGTTATACGTGATGAAACTCCTGGTCAGAGATAACAGACACAAAAAACATGAGCAATAAAACTCCTCAAATGATTCACCGGTTTCTGTTTTTAGAGGTTGGGCTTCATGCCAAACAAAAAGCCCATTGTGTTTTGGCAGCTCGTCATGAACCTGAGGACACTAAAGTAGGAGGTGAAGCACAGTAAAGGGTGTGTTGCACTTAAATAGCAGGATTTGTGGTTGTCCACCTGTTCAGACCAGAAGCATATGGCGCTAGTTGTGAGCATATCGTGAGCCATTCTGTGGGTTCACCAGTAGCTCTGAAACTAACGTTGCACAATAGAGGGTTCAGTCTAAACGTGATGTGCGTCCCTCATGCAGCAAAAAGCCAAACTACTTTCGTTCTGATACAGAAGCGCGTGTGGTATGAATGTCAGGTAACACAGAGTTTCCGGGTGATTAAATATTACATCCTCTACATGGTAAGGATGGGCAGCAGCCGCGCACCACACACACTCTCTGTGGTCTGTCAGTGCGTCACTCAGGCTCTGTTGTTGAGTTGTGTATATAGTTTACTATACATGGATTTGCATTGAATATAAAAGTGTCATATTTTATTATTGTTGTCTGAGTATCACTAAATTGCATATCTGCTTGAGTGTGTGTGTTTCTCTCAAGACACCGGTACTGAGACGCTTGTTGGCTCCAGGCTTCTTAGTCCACCATGACTGTGGAAGATCGCACGTCTGTCTGAGTGTTTTCTATCACGCCCGTCCCTTGTTGTTTGAATAAGTCCAACTGTAGAGTCCAAAGGTTAAACCACGATGTCACAGCAGCACAGTTCTGTCAAAGTTAAAAGCATGCCTCCTCCAACACAGCTGGACTCAATTATCCAGTCAAGTTCTCACACACACACACACACACACACACACACACACACACAGAGTACATACTGTATGCACACACTTCTACTTCTATATGACTATAGAGAATACTCCTAAAGTAGGTTCTTTATTAGCTGCTTGTGAGCAGACACTGCCAAAGCTCCGACAGTCACATCAGCAGATTTAAATTCAGGTTTGAATCAAGTTTGTCTAAATCAGACTTTTTAAAATAAATGTACAATCATCATAACTAAACTGGCTTCTCTTCATTCAGCTCATGGTTATGACTTTTCAGAGAGGGAGGCAGATCGGGAATCTCAGGAATGTAAACTTGGTGCTTCAATTTTTGTAAAATATGCTAAAACTGAATTGTTGGAGGTTTGTGGAGCATTTCAGAGGGAGACAGACCTCTTCATGTAACTTGTCCACCTAGAAGTAAGACTGAAAATGTTGTTGAAAATGTGGTCTCGCTGTTTCCATTTGCAAGAATCCTAGCTGGGGCCTGACTACAGGCACGCTGCGTGGATTGAAGCCTGCGATCTGCTGCCAGATCACAGCTGGGTTAGTGCTCCTGTTTCACACACTGGACTGAGCTTGCCTGCTCGCCCGAGGTGCTCGGTTTTGGGAGCGGCAAAAGCTTAATTTCATGCACTGCATGAGTCATGTACCAATATGTTAGTGGTGGTTTGTGAGCAGACGATTCCCCTTTTCTTCTCCAGTGCTCACCTCAGTTACTTCCAGAGCTGCAAATCTAAATGGGTCACGGCTACGAGGAGCTGATTCTGATCTCATGACACTCAATCAAGTTCTGTCATTTCATAATTTCAGTAATGCATTTTTTTTTTTGCACGATAGAGAAGATCCTTTGAGCACGCTAATAAAATGTTGACTAAATAATAACTAATCTTGCAGATGCAATTCACATGCGTCCGTCTCCTGATGCAGAGCTTGTACAAAGGCTGCCATATTTGTACATAAGTGGTGCCATTTAAAACATAATGAAGCATGAAGCCTCACTCAGAGCCAAATTATGTTTGTTATGTCCACCCCTCAACAGTCTTTAGCTTCTTCACTGTGGTACGTCCACATCATCATTGCGAAGCCCTTCGACATTTGAAGACATCATAAAGAGATCTAGACTCTAATAGATATTCCCTTACAGGGCATAAACATAATGAAATATTTTTCTTTTTCGTAGTTGTGTGCTGTAATCAAACATCAGTGTGATTAGCAGCAGGGCTCAGTCTTAGAATCGGTGAAGAGCGTAGTGGTGTATAAAGTCTGCAGGGAGCTTGCTGTGATCTTGGTACACAAGGGAAAATACATTATAGCTTCATAAAACACATTTTAAGCAAACCCTCAAAAGTGGTGGACTGAAGGGCACAACAGTAAGGAAAGCAAATATAAAAGGTTTTCAAACAACATTACACAAGATTTCCAATGCACAATCACTGTAGATGCAGCATCTGCAGGAAGGGACACTCACTTGAACTGTTGGTGCTCTCTGGAGCTGCGGATCTTGGAGGAGAACCTCTCGGCTAGTTTCTCTAAGCTGCGGGAGTATTCCAGTTCAATCTCCGCTTTGCGTCGAAAGAACTCCTGGAGGTCCTGCAGCAGCTGGATACGTGACTCGGACTGCTGCTCCAAGCACTTGAACTGCTCCACCAGCTGGTTACGAATCTCTGTCCATCAAAACACCAACAAAAAGTTATGAGTCACAACAATACACACCACTGACTGGCTGGAAACAATGCACTGAATTATCATGTAAGGTCTTACAATACTGACTATGCGACAGGTACAGTATCTGTTACACACACTCACATCGTGCTGAAAGAAGGTTCCTGCAGCACAAGCCAACAGGATTATGTACATTATTTTAAAACCTGCGGTGATAACAGTACCAATGTGATCAGTGCTTAATATGGCAGCTGGTTGATAACAGCAGTACTATTGTTAGTGCGGTTTCTCAGTATAAAGACCATATTCCCTATAAACCCTGTGCTACAGATGAACCTTTGCTGAGGTTTTTCATGCCTCAGGTGGAGGAGTTTAAGTATCTTGGGAGTGAGGGAAGGATGGAGCGTGAGACTGACAGACAGACCGGTGCATCGGCAGCAGCGATGCGGTCGATGTACCGATCTGTTGTAGTGAAGAAGGAGATGAGCCCAAAGGCGAAGCTCTTGATTTACCGGTCAATCTACGTTCCTCCTCTCACCTATGGTCATGAGCTTTGGGTCGTGACCGAAAGGACAAGATCTCGGATACAAGCAGCTGAAATAAGCTTCCTTCACAGGGTGGCCGGGCGTTCCCATACAGATAGGGCGGCGTACAGCCGCTGGTCCTCCACATTGAGAGGAGCCAGCTGAGGCGACTCAGGCATCTGTACTGGATCTCTCTTGGCGCCTACCTGGGGGGGTGTTCCGGGCATGTCCCACCGGAAGGAAGCCCCGGGGCAGACCCAGGACACGCTGGAGTACGCCTCAGTGTCTCCCTGGAACAACAGCAGGAAGTGACTAGGGAAAAGGAATGGATGGATGATGGATGGATGGATGGATGGATGGATGATGGATGGATGGATGGATGGATGATGGATGGATGGATGGATGATGGATGATGGATGGATGGATGGATGGATGATGGATGGATGGATGGATGGATGGATGATGGATGGATGGATGGATGGATGATGGATGGATGGATGGATGATGGATGGATGGATGATGGATGATGGATGGATGGATGGATGGATGATGGATGTTTGGATGATGGATGGATGGATGATGGATGGATGGATGGATGGATGATGGATGGATGGATGGATGGATGATGGATGGATGGATGGATGATGGATGGATGGATGATGGATGATGGATGGATGGATGGATGGATGATGGATGTTTGGATGATGGATGGATGGATGATGGATGATGGATGATGGATGGATGGATGGATAGATGAATGGATGGATGGATGTTTGGATGATGGATGGATGGATGATGGATGATGGATGGATGGATGGATGATGGATGGATGGATGATGGATGATGGATGGATGGTTTTTCCTGTTGACCGACTTAAGATGAATACACTGCAGTGACACTACAAGTAGCACAAATGGAAAGAGGAGACTCCAGAACATCAGCAGGTTCTAGCTGTGAGTGACGATGACCAGTGAGACTCGCTGCCAAACCAGTGAGATGACCTGTGTGCATGACCTTTGTCACACTGAGGAGGAAATCAAATGGATGTAATAAGAGGCTAATGCACACGGAGAAAGGAGCAGAGTAACATTTCTCTTTAAGAGGAACCCGACGCTGCAGACAGACCACAGATCTTTCATGCCAGCCTGAACCGACGCGAGAAACTTGATTCCTCTTTGTAGTGCTGTCATCAGCAGCTATGGTGATGACTCAGTTCCTGAGTCAAATTGAACTGTAGAGTTAACAGACAAGAATTTCAGATTACAGCACAGCGAGCAGAGGTTTCATCGTTGTGCTTCTAAGATTTTCTTTAGGAATTCTTCAGATTAACCTCTGTGATGACAAAATAAAGGCACGTGCTTCCTAAGTCAATTCAGTCACTTCAGTTTCACCAGGAAAACACAATCTAACACGTCATTCAAGCTTTTTGTCCACTCAAAAAAAATTTTGCAAAACTGTTTGTGTTTGTCTTTAGAAGCTTGACAGGAGCAACAGCTAAATGAATTTCCTCAGGCTCAGTTACTGCTCATGTTGTTACATCCTTTAGTTACAACATGATTCACTGCAAGTAACAACAGACAGGGGATGGATTGTAGACGCATCTGAGCCACGGCAGTGACACTGCAGGCAGATGAACTACTGGCTGCATGGTGAAACCACAGCAGTGACACAGACAAGTGTTTCCATGCTACTGAGGGTGTCATTTTGTCAGCCCAGCCCTCCTCGTGGATTCATGCAGGCTCTGGTGGGAAGGCAGTAATGTTGTGGAGGGGAGCTCTCTCCCTGTGATGTCGTGCCGCCTGGCCTCAGGCTCGAGCAGCATGCTTCACTCTGTGGTTAACCATTGTCCCTGCCCTCCCCTTCATCCAGGGGCCTCCCTCTCCCTCCCAGCTCCGAAGGCTTAAGGCCCGGTTTTCATAGTGGAAGCTCCGAACCAGAGCTCAGGGAGAAATACCGCTTTGCTACCTCAGTCTTCTCAACACCTTCCCCGTTTGCCAGTGTTTTTACTTGGATTTTCTTTCCTTAACGGAGAGAAACGGTGCTAAAGCAGGCGAGTCAAGAGAAATGCCTAAGGAAAATGTGACGCCAATGTGGATGAGTGACGGGGAGGACTTTGAAAAACACTCTTTGACAAAAAGGGAACTCTGAACCACCAGCTGCAGCTCTGCATTTGACAGATGAGCTTAGAAAAATAGGTCACGCACACAAGATGTGTGCCCTTCCCTCTGAGAAACTATGAGCAATTGAAGAATCATCCCCAGCTCTTTGAGCTGCTTCATTAGCTGTGGTTGATTCAAAGTGGGGCTCTGCTCTGAATGTGGGACTGCACACCATTATTACACTCCTTTTCAAAGAAATCAATCCTTCTGATATCCGGTCTGATGTTCCACCAAATGTGTTTATAGCAAAACAAAACAGCAAGTCCTTAATTGTTTAATGATAACAGGTTGAAGTCACCCATAAATCAAGTGTTACTTTAAAGCTGTTAAAAAGATTCATCACCTAAACTGCTTATCCTGCACAGGGTTGTGCAGGAGGGCTGGAGCCAGTCCCAGAGTTAGGGGACACGCTGGACCCAGTGTCTCAGTGGGCTGTTACATGCAGACAGACAGGTCTCAAACATACACTCACATTCACACCTATAGTCTTCTAAATATCTGTTTCATATATAACATTAACAGTGTAAATGACACCTAGTGTGCTACCTCTGTGGCAGGTTTCTGTGTAAACATGAAACTTAGCTGGTCTGCTTCTCTCGGTTAAAACAATAAATGTGTTGCAGCCAGAAACTCTTCCAACACGGTTTTCCCAAAGGGGCCTCTTAATAAAACTTTGTGTATATGCAATTTTCTGAAAAATAATACTAAACATCACTGATCTGTGGCATGAAGCCAGTATTTTCTACTTCACCGTTTGCATGACCTCTCGTTCAGAAGCAACACATCCAGGGTGTTAAAGCACAGGCTCAGTTGACCAGTTTTTTTAATAACAAAAACACAAGAAGTGAGCAAGTTAAACCTTTAGTGTTGGGGCTTGTTTGAGCATGCATTCATTATGTGTAGCAGCCCTACTGTGTGCTGCCTCTATGTGCTTCTATTTAGAGATGAGCCATCTGCTTTTTAAGGGAGGAGAAGAGAGGTGGGGGTTATCTTCAGACAAAAAGCTGATGGAGAAAAGGGGGAATGAGGCTGGAGCTGCTGAAATATTATCAATCTCTGAAATCATACAAATGTCGGCCTTTAAAAACGAAATCAAAACCAAGCCTCATTTAGACCTTTTCTTCCTTTTTCAGTCACTTCATTGCAAATAGCCCGTCAGTGTTACGCAAACTCTGTCTGTAACATTTGCTTTTTAACTATTTGATATAGCAGCCACCACATTTCCTTCTAACCCTCCAATATTTAGCCATCCAGTAACATTTCTAATATGTGGATTTATAGAACATGCAGTACAGTAAAGACGGAAAAGATGAAGGAGGAAAATTTAATTCGGCCAAAAGAATCAGCATCATAGATCGGCCGTCGCCTGCCCTGGTTTCTAAACAACGGCATCGGCCAGACCTCTGCTCTGAAGACAGTTTACTCCATAGGTCTGTTCATATTCATAACAACAATTCAGCTAAAACATTAGAACCACACAGGGGTGAAGTGAATAACAACCAACTGCTCAACATCTGGAGGATATTAGCTGGTCAGTGAGCAGTTGGTTCCTGTAGTTTCTCGAGTCCACCCTTCATCGTTATTAGGGCCCTACCGCTCCTACTGGACACCTGCTCTACAAAATCATTGACCTGCACTGCTTAGTGACAGGAGATTCACAGCACAGTGAACATTTGTGAGAACATCTGTTCTGTGGACATTTCACAGAACAGGAAAACACTGGAAACAATAGAAGGATGTTGGAGATCCCTGGACTTTGACCCTCACAGACAAAGTTCTGTAGTGGCAAAACTGAAATTAAATCTGAACCAATTTCTGAACTGAAACCTGTCAACTACAGCCCCACTCCACCCAAATTCTTTAGTGAACACTCTTCCTGGACTCCAAGGGTCTGTGCAGTGCTTGGTCCACAAAGCATCGAGGCAATAACGCTTGAATTCCTCGCTCAATAGGTTAAAAATGCATCAAATCACATCTTCCAGCTTAACTCTCCAGTATCGCCCATTAGAAGTGATAAACTGACGTGTGCTCACTTGCACTATGGCGAGCTGGATACCACATTTCACCAGTGAAAGATGCTCACGGCGTGCATGAGCCCAAAACATTCTTAGGCTTCCAGGGGCATTTTTCTAAGCCGGTAGAGCTTAAACAAAACAGTGTCTGAACTAACTCGCTTCCTATATCTGTGCACATACGACGGCATGAAAATAAATCTGGTGTATGGATGTTTGTAACATTCAGTAGAAGGTTTTTCGCTGGAAAAACACTGCATTGCCTTTCATTTTGTAATAATTATAAATTATAAATAATAGGCCGGTGTGCATCACATGACCCGCAATACCAACCTTGGCCACTTTGCCTACATCATCTCCCAGCCCAACACTGTTCCTGGAACCTACACACTTCTATAAGTTACAGCTCTGACTTATTGCTCCTTCAGTAACCAGCACATCTGGCTGTCCTGAGCTCAGTACTGTCTTTACTGGGATGGTCATTTTGAGTGAACCACGAGTGACATACACCACACAGCCCAGCACCCTTGTCTGTCTCAACAGGGGCATCCATGAGGATATAAACAGTGGGAGTTTACCATATTTCGTTAGAAATGAGAGAGTATGGAGATAGAAATGAACATCAGAAAAATGGATTGTGCTTCAAGTGTGATGTGGGTGTGAAGTTGCTGTATTTTTTTCTTCCATCAGGCAAAATGCAGCTCATTGCAGAACATTGTCAACAACTTTCCAAATGGATAAAAAGGTAAAAACGGAGCGAGACTAAAAATAACTCATTACCTCCGGACTTGATGTAACATTGCCTCTCTGCATTCAAAGCATGACATTGACACATCACTGATTAACCTGCACCTCCCTCTGAAGTCAATTCAGAACACCAGTGGTGATGCACTGGTGCAGCACTTTATTGCAAGGCTGCTATTCAGGAGGACCATGTGATTTCTTGACACTGAAATTTAGAGTGCATGGAATGAAAGGGATTTTCTGCAGGGCACCCAGAGGGCAGCAGGCACCACCAGGCTGGTTGAGGAAAAGCAGAAGAGATGGATGCATGTAGTGCAATAAATCCATCCATGCATCCATCCATCACCTATACCCCCTTAGTCCTAACCAGGGTCCCAGGGATCTGCTGGAGCCTATCCCAGCTCTCTCTGGGTGAAAGGCAGGGGTCCACCCTGGACAGGGGATCAATGCACTGCCGGATAATAAAGCTGCAGTTTTATCTCACTTACAGCACAGTGAGGTTTGATGGTGAATGTACCTTTTGTGCAGACAGTTAAGTCATGTCTGCCATACATTTAAGTGTTTCAGTGGATTATTAATAAGCACAGACTGTACCTGGTGCAGCTTCCAACACTGAATATCGCTGCAGCAAGTGTGGAGGAAAGAGCCACATGTCTCCATGTAATGGGGATAAATTATAAATCATAACCAACCTCAGTAGGTATTAAACACTTTATGAATAATATCCTTGGGCATTCATATCATCACACATTAAGACATACAAAGGTATAAATTATTCAGATGCACACACACACACACACACACACACACACACACACACCAGACAAAAGAAACTCTGTGCCAAAGTCACTAACCTAATCCCCGGTTCAGCTCTGCAGTAGCTGGGCTCTACAGTGCACTGCAGAGTCAAATCCACATGAAAAGCAAACACAAGAGACAAATGCATCTCCCATCCAGACCTTAATTCCAGTTCTCTGTCCTCTGTACTCAAATCTCATAATACAAGTTCCAGTCATTGAACTAATCCCCTACTTCTCTCTTTCTTATTTTTTAATCCCCTTATGATGAATGCAATTTTAGATTGAAGTGGGCATCCTCCTGATATCAGTGCAGGTTCTTCTACGTTTGTCTCTATCTCGCCTGCTCCGGCATTAGCCCAACATATGTACTCAAAGATAAGACAACAGGAGTTGAGACCAATCAATGGCTGATTAGAGGCGAACTGATGGAGCATCCCACTGCAAGATGTCAGCTGTCAGTCTCTGGGTTGTCCCTCACGCCTAATCCTCCCTCCTAATTATCTAGTGGTTTATGAGATTTTCCACTGGATGTTTTGTGAAAGTAAAAAAAAAAAAAATCAATCTAGAGAGTAAAAATGTTCATCACATGAGCATTATCTTTATTTACTTACAGCTTTGTGCAGACACACTCTTCTCTCACTGCTCCCAAACTGCAGTAAACCCCACATTCAGAAAGAAACCACTCAACACATAATAAACATTCAATAGCTGCTCTGCTTTTTAATACGAGTAGAGGAAAATCATCAAAAACATCTTCACTGCTCACGCTTCGATTTTCTCTCCAGTTCCCGTATCGTCATCACGTGTGTGTGTGTGTGTGTGTGTGTGTGTGTGTGTGTGTGTGAGTGTGAGTGATGCTTCAAGAAAACCAGAGTATTAGCTACAACCAGAAACACGCCCTTTCAGACTCCGACTGTCCATCATTTGCTCGATCCAGGATGCAGCACTGCAGGACCAGGCTCTGAGAGGTATCTCCATGGCAACACGGGCGTGCACCAGTCCCTAGGGAGCAGCTTATTGGAGGAGAGGCCTGACGGACGTGGATAGGTGGCAGCAATGAGTGAAGAGGCACGTATAGGTTGTATGCACTGAGACACGGCATAAAAATAAGGTAACCACAGTGCAAGAGCACAGATTTCACCCAGTTGAGATAGAACCCACTAAAACACTGCGACAACATAGCATGAGTCAATTAACCAAACAACACAGACTGTGTGAGAGTCTGAAACAACAGATTAATTTAAGCAAGGTCAATTACACAAGGTCAATGGGTTCAAGGTTCAAGGGCAGTGGTTCACAGTATGTGAAACTAAGAACTGGTTCATGTTGCTGCTCTCTATCTGTGACACCTTTTGGTGAGTCACTACTGAAGGAGCCACCCATTGTCAGAAGGTTTCAGATTAAAGTTCAGTCATTTCGGTGCAAATGCTAAAGACACAATTACAGCAAACACTAAAAAGCTCTGGAGTAGAATGAATCAGCTACTTAATTGATAATTGATAAATCATCCAAAAAGTTATTAAGAGAAAATGTAAAAATATACCAAGTTACAGCTTCTCTGTTGACAGTAAATTGAATATCTTTGGTTCAGGGGTGTCGCTCAGACAAAACAAGTCATTTGATATCGCAATTAGTTGTGGAAGAAAAGATTAATCAAATAATTGATAGTGAAGAAATGATTAGCTAGAGTTATATAACAAAATCATTACCTTGCATAATGCAAAATGCCACTGCTTTGTGCTCCTGATAGCTAACGAGCATGTGCCACATATGGTTCTATTTCTACTATCAGAGAGCTGCAGATGGGAATGCTCTTTAATTAGCTCAAGTCTAATGTGGGACATGTGCTTCACTCGTACATAATAAAGTTAATCTTACAGGTCTCAAGCCTAAATTATAGGAACTTATTACTTTGTCAAACTCTTGTTCTTGCACAACTGCTGTGTTTCTTGTGTTTCTAAGGTGCCTGTCTCTAAGCAGGAGGTGCTTTCTTACTCATTGCTACATCTCACCATGGATACCATCTACCCAAAAAGCAAAATAATGGCCAATTTCCCTGTCACTGTCGATTTCTCAATCTCACAATCTAAAATAACATTTTGTTTTAGTTTGATTTTTCTATTGGTTTGTTTGTTTTGTTTTTTTATGTCTGTGGTGGTTTAAAATAATAATAACCATCTTTAGCAACATGTTTGTGATTGTATTGATGTGTTCATTGTTGGAATATTAAACAAAATTCATTTAAAACTGTGACATCTACAGACCAGGCATGAAGATACCTAAGGTACATTTTTCTGTTTCCCTACAGAACATGATTCCAGGTAACACGAGAGAAGACTGAACACAAACATTCCCAGTTTACGTGTTTATCACATGGAACCTGAACTTGTCCAGTTCTTCCTGTTATTACTGCGAATCTCCAGGAGCAAAATAAGAAAATATATGAATCTTTAGACTCATATTCCCACGATGACAGAATAAAAGTCAGAGCAGAGGGGACAGCATTCAAAGAGCATTTTTAAGGTGTCAGTGTAACAGCTGCTCAACTAGTCTTAGCATCCTGGCAAACAGCAGTGTATCACTAGACTCAGTTGTGGCTTAGGGACGATTCAAATTCATTCAGCATAAACAACAGAATAAAACGAGACGTGAAATCATCCACAGGCTGGCACCAAATAAACCAGAATATTAAACTTTTTGTTTTTCCAGTTTAAATGGACCTTTGTTTACTCTTGAGACGGCATTAAATGATCGTCTATGCCTCATGGATCAGCCACTTCATGAAGGGCTGATTATCTGTTGAACCCCTGTGAACTGGACAGAACCAACTCTGTTTATCTAGTTGCAGCTGCAGCCACTGTAGGACCAGTGAGCTAAGGTTTGAACACAGTGTTTGGGCAACGACAGAACAGTTCACAGCCTTCTTGCCTTTTATACTGTCACTGCTATGACAAACACATATTGTGCCAAACACCTGCTTGCGTGTTTATGTGTATAATATTATTAAGACGCTGCCACAGTCAGTTACCTCAGCTCAGCATTAACTAACCCGAACCCCATGGAAACGTGGGCAAATCAAATATTGGTGAACCCTGTTGTGTTCAATGAAGACATGAGAAATGAGAATTATTTGTGTGTGTGTTTAAGCCCATTGTGTTTGTCTGCTGTTATGACTTAGATGGAGATCACACTTTAATGCAGAAAACCAGCTCATTCTGTAACTTCCCATAAAATGGGATTAAAATTTCAGAAACTTTTGGATGGAAATGAAACATGTGACTTATGTAACATTTGGACTGTTTGTTTCCCTGTGTCTCTGCTACGTTGGCAGGCTGCTGGCTGCAGCTTCACAGCACAGACACGAGAGTGATCAATATTCTCATCTAACTCACGACATCAAAACAGTATTGCCCTAAATCTCAAAACATTATATTAATAATTAATCACGGATTAATAATCTTAACTGAGCCAGAAACGGAGCTTAGTCGGGCTGCCTGTTTGTTTGACTAATCACTGCCACACCACACAAACAAACCAATCCTCGGTGATGGCAGCATGAACAAGCCGTCCCACTGAAGATTATGCAGCCCTAAAATCTAGCAGATGACTTTTTCCTTGCAAATGTTCTCTCTCTCAGCAGCACGTTTGCCAAACAAGCTGGCTGCTAGAACATCTTCAGCTGGTGAGTCACTGTTTCTTCGACTCCCAGCATGTCCGTTCATACACAGTCATCTTCGTGCTGCCCAGCAGGGTGTTAACGGCTAACTAACCCGACCGCACCATGATGGTACCAAGCTGAGTCAGAGACACACTACCAGCGGTACAGCAGAATTACCATCAATTAGCATAAATATTTTAAAGTGCAAAGAGACCAGTGGGCTGTGTTCCCTAATCACTGTGCCTTTCCCAACACATACAGTGAACAGTTTGCAGCATTTATCTCCCTCAGCACAAAAGCTTCCAGCTCCGTAGCCTGGAGCAACAACAAACAGAGACACACCTAGTGTCTCGCGTTATTCTCATCAGCAAACCAACAACGTTTGTTCATTGCAATGATTCTATATGAACACACGAGACAAGTGTAGTTTGATTTGAGTTTCCAGTTTGGGATTACAATGGGAAGTTGTTGAGCTCAGACTACTGTTATCTTATACATGCATAGGAATGCATGCTGATTGTTGATACTTTATATTATAAAGCTGCAAAGATTATCTAATGATATCATTCAGAATTTGAAAGAACAAGCTATGTGATCATGGATTATATAAATACTTAAACCTGCACTCAAGTTTGTATTGTGGTGAAATTAGAAAACAAACTTCACTTGACTTATAGCTGCCATGCTCCTTTTGAATTGACTGTTGATCACAGATTAACTTTCAGACCAGCAACAAGCAACGCCCAAAGGAACTGAACTCCAAGGTGTAAAAACCACGCCTCCTTCCCGGCGTCACCTCGGCTGCATGTGTGTTTGGGCCTGCGTGTGGCGTCTGGAGGATGATTCCTGTGAGCGGTTGCCTTCGTTAATTTCTCTGATCAGAGTAGTTGTTAGCAGCCTGGCGGAGAAACAAATGAAAGCTCTTCCAGTCCTGAGTAATTTGATCACATCAACACTGTAGTTTCTCTCAGCACAATTCATTTCTGTGTGTTGGTCTGTGTGTGTGTGTGTGGATGCACTGCTGTCAGTGACGGTAATGACTGGTGTGGCCCGAGTTAGACCATAGTTACATCTATGAAATGACCATCATTGCAGACCAAGACCTCCATGTTAAGGACAATCGCAACAAGCCGCTTTAAAAAAACAAAAAAAAAAAACTAAGTCACATGGTTCTCACAGGTGAACATGATGTTGATGTGTGTCAGGAAAACACTGCAGGATAAATACGAGTCCAGTAAAGTACAAGGAATCCCTGAATTGCTGGAGACGAGGATTCGAGGAACACGGCCAACAGAACATGCTTTCCCTCAAGTCAAAGAACAAGGCAGCAAAAATATGTAAACACGAGACCAATTCAATAAAAAGGAGCCATTCTGGAGACCACGGAGTCGACTCAGGGCGCACTCACATCTCGACATTTATTAGTGTCTGGTAAGTGTTCACGTTGGGTTTGCCCTGTGCATGTTCTGCATCATCACCACCTCTGTCCACAGCTGTCACAAAGCCAGGCAGCTATAGTTCACGTCTCATCACTGAGATGTGTATATCATCATATTCCTGATGAGAAAGTATAGATTTATAGTGAAACCATATTTTGGCCTCAGACCCTCCACTGTAAATGTCAAACAGCTGCTGACGGCTGAGCCCTTCACAAGCTGCCTATTAAACCGGAGGAGGTAGAGCTGCAGTTCAGCAACCACACGATGGTTAGCTGCACAACAGCATCCAAGCTCCTCAGCCAGTCTCTCCGTTCAGTGCACGAAGCCTCTCTATTGACATGCTAATGAAAGATCTGCCAGCTGAACAGCCTGAATGAAGTGAACACCATCTCCCGGGGTCTTTTAGTGACCTCAGCTGTGGCAGGCAACCTCAAGGGTTGTCAGGAATTCATTAAAAGGACGGGTCAGATTTTAGCACAGCAGTTTATTACATTGGATGTTATGAGATGCTTTTAAACCTGCAGCCATCACGTTTAAACAAATCTATCATCAAGCTCTAGTTAAAAATACTGGCTGTGTTTTTTTCAGCCGAGTGATTTCTTCTGTTGCCCATCTATAAGCCCTCATGCCTCACGAAGGAACCATGTGATCTTATTATGACCCAATCAATGACACGCTGATGATTTGGCCCCTTCTGCCACGAGCACATTTGCCATAGGGCAATAACTCACAATAAGACAGGTGCAATTTCCAGTCTGAATTTCATTATGGGTCGCTCACTGCCTAGTTCACGTCATAACACTGCCATTGTTGTGAGGCGGTCGATGTCGGGAGCAGGGCCCCGAGCGTCTGTGGACTATGCAACACACCAGTTATGAATGAGAAACAAGCAGCATTCTCCATAGATTAGCATGTTTCATCCTCACACAAGTCAAGAGCCCCGTCTAAGGGCCTGGATCTGTGAAACAACAACAACGCTCCCATGACAAAGTTGGATCTAAGGATCTTAATAACTGATTATCTAAAAATGTCCTGGAGTAAAATGCAGAATAGGCTGAAACAGGACATGTTTAAAAGCATTTGGACAATAACCAGCTGTAAGATTAGGATGCAGAGATTTCCTGGTAGACAAACATGGGTCTGACCAGTAGCTGAAACACTGAAAGAAGCCTCCGTCTATAGATCAATCTTACAAATTGAACTGTTCGCACTCTCAGCATCCAGACTCCTGTATATGACTCAGCTCCAGAGACGTAACATTAGAGAAACCACTAGAGAGAGAGTGAGTGCTGGTAATGGGTCCAGAACCTTGAAACTGAACCCGAGCTCCACTTAGAGTAATCTCTGCTCACAGCCAATGTACTCTCTGTTGGTGTGCACAGTACACCCCTTCATTTTCACACTCAAAGTATCTATGACTGTTTATTTGGGTGGCTTGTATTCCTCAGGCATTGCTTTCTTTCTCCATCTTCAGTTTAATCGACACAGATCATCGTAAGTAGAAATGTAGTGACAAAACACGAATCTATGTCAAGGTAAAAACTCAGGAAACCTGCACGATGCGAGAGACGAACACATTCATCGAGCGCTGGTGAAGACTTTTTGGATCTACCCTCATATCTGACATTCTAGTTATTATTCTAAAATGATCATTAAGCCTGTCGCTTCCAATCTGTGGTCTATATATCTAGATTATATACATTAACTATAAATATGAAAAAATATCTGTAGCTGCAACATGTGTGTGGAAAAGGAGTCAGCGCTGACACTGAGCCACAGATCTACAGACGAGAGCAGTAAGAGGAAACGGTCAGTGGAGGTGAGAACGTGAGGGGAGTGTGATCAGGTCTGAGGGTTAAACATGAAGCCATTATAACACACCCTGACTATTGAAGACCTATTTGATCCTCAGTGGAGAGTGTGCATTAGACCAATTCCCAAACATTTCCCCAACATATAAGCCAAAGGAGGGCCCGAACATGTGAAAGAATGAGGTGCCATAATAAAAACCCCACACATTCCCCTATTATCCAGGACTGATTTCAACACAGGGGTCATTTTACCCAGCAACAAAGCCTGCAGGACCAGGGTCCCTAACCACAATACCCGTCCCTCTGGCTGCTGCTGAATTAATGAAAGAGACAAAAAGACAAATCAGAAGATCGACCCTCGCACCCTGACTTGTCATTGGACTGACAGGGTTTGAAGAAAGTCACATTTAGACAAGAAAAACCAAAACATGCAAGAGTCAGGCTGACAGGCTCTGCAAAGACACACCGTACCTTTCACCTGGGTCTCATAGTCCGCTATGATCTCTTTATCCTTCTTATATTTCGCAGATGACATCGTTCCTGGGTTTGTAGGCTGAGACCCCGCAGGTCGAAGACGCTCTCGGGTCTTTGGTGGTCTCGGACTTGTAACGTTGCAGCTCTCGTCTTCTTTCTGTCCTTGTGGCCGAACAAAAGCTTTAAATGTGCATTTTCCTGCAGCCCGACACTTTAAACAGCCGTAGCGTGGAAATCAGCGCAGGAACAATGGGTGCGCAGCGCTCGCTGCCTCTCTCTCTGCTCGGTCTGTCTCTGGCAGAGGAACCGAGTCCTCCTCCTGGTACCAAGTCGACCCAAAGGCTTGAGCAGGAAAAAACAAGGAGACACAAGGGAGCTCAGAACGAGAACAACGACACAATGGAGGAAGAAGAGCGACGCTCGGAGGTTGTCAAGCGGCCAAGGTCTGAGCCCAGAATCAACAAGAGGCGACACCATCCGTCCTCTGACAAACAGGCTGTAGGGAAACAGGAATTTAAAAGATCGTCACGTGATTCGCCTCATATTGCCCCCCCCAACCACGCACACACACACACAGAGAGAAAGAGAGACACAGACAGACACACACACACACACACACACACAGAAAGAGAGAGATAGACACAGACACAGAGAGAGAGACACACACACACACACAGAGACAGAGAGAAAGAGAGAGATAGACACACACACACAAAGACAGAGACACAGAAAGAGAGACACACACGGAGACAGACACACACACACACACAGAGAAAGAGAGAGAGACACACACACAGAAAGAGAGAGAGACACACACACACAGAGAAAGAGAGAGAGACACACACGGAGACAGACACACACACACAGAGAAAGAGAGAGAGAGACACACACACAGAGAAAGAGAGAGAGTGGTACTTTATGTTGTTTAAATTATTGTCATGTTTCCTGTTCAGATGTTGCATGGCATAATCTGACACACACACACACACACAGATAGACACAGACACACAGAGAGAGCGAGATCGAAAGACACACACAGACACACACAGACACACACAGACAGACACACACAGACACACACAGACAGACACACACAGACACACACAGACACACACAGACAGACACACACAGACACACACTGACAGACACACACACACAGACACACACACACAGATCGTCACCATCACCACACTTTCCAACCTGTTGACCTACTGCTCACTAACAAGCATGACCAGTTTTCATTGGGTCAGAACATGTCGGACAATGATTGTCCACGTCTGTAGAGGTTTTCCTTCGCATGGTTTTCCCCAAGAACATGTGACACACACCTCAGCAGATAATCACTGACATGCTGCTGTGCCACACACACACACACACACACACACACTGTGAAGTGAGAAGCCACCAGCACCACCAGTGATGCTTTGGTGTATACTGGTGCTCCAGTATCCTCACACAGACCTTCATCTTTGGAAATGAAACCTGTTTGTCTCCTTCAGTCACTTTCACTCCACCGGTTCTTTTCTCTCTTTACAAAGCTGAGCTTGACGTTTAAAGAATAAACGTGGGAGCAAGAATGTCATGCACGACAGACACGTCGTCAGCCAGGAAGTGCAAACAGTTTTTGTATAGACCTGATTCAGATTCATGTCATGATGAAAAAATAAAAGCAGTTTAGTTTAGTGACAGGGACTGAGTGTGTTTTCCTGACTGATACTATCAACTGGGTGCTTCAGCAGGTATTTAACTTTGTGGTCTGTCACCTCAGCTTTTCTGAGACCAGGAAGGAACTGGCTGTGGACTTACAATGAGGTGAAGTGACGCTGCAGAAGCTGTTCGCATTTCATCTCTGTCTGCACCACACAGGCCTTGATGTGTATTTCAAGCTGACAGGCCGGAAGACATTTTAGCAGCTTGTTGATCCACATTCAACCAGAATTAGTTCTTTTTTATGACAAATGTAAATGAAAATGGTTTAATTTGCCACTGACAAATAATTAATTAGTAAATTATCAAAGTTCCTTTGGTGCTGGACATTAACACAAACAACCTGTGGGTTTCCAGGTGGTAGAGAATCTCTCCCCTCTAACATTACAAACTTCTCTGGAAGACTCTTTGACTCTTTGACCTCTCACCTTTTGGAAAAACACTGCAGCAAATGTGTCCAGGAATCTGCAGCTGCAGACTGTCTGGAGCATCGAGGAGGAAAACTGGATTAATGACTCAGCAACATTTATAGATTTGCTGCAGAGAATATGGATTATTAAAAGGTGAGAAATGACCCTTTGCTACTGTAGCACCAACATTTCTCACCGTGAACCTTATATAAGAAATTACCAACATATGAGCAGAAATAAACTAAAGATATACACCAGGCAACTGGTCAAAAAGCTGCTTTAAGTGTTGAATTATTGCTGATTTAATAAATCACTAAATCACTAATCAAGAATATGATTCTGATTCTTAAGTTTCTTTGACAAAATGACAAAATGACCTTCATGTCCCTGTGAGAGCCGTCTCAGGCATCTTATGGTAAACCAGAGCCAGCACTGTCAGCCTGAAACACTGTGTCATATGAGGACATTACACTGCACAAATGAGCTGGAACAATTAGCTGCTCACACTAGAGAGTTTAATTGAACAATTACCAAGATGAGAAAGGTCTTTCTCTCTCTCTCTCTCACACACACACACACACACACACACACACACTCCTGGAGCAGCCATTCACACTAGAGGTGCTTGAACAATGGCCTCCTGTAGTAATGACTTAAGAAATTAGTTTTCTGTGTTGGCCTGATACCCTGAGATATTTCCTGGCTGTTGATCACACAACACTCAGGCCTCTTCACAGGAGAAACTGCTCCTGAGGACTTTAAATGGATGGCCCCTGGCAGTGTGTGTGTGTGTGTGTGTGTGTGTGTATGTAAATAGTGTTGATTTTGTACAGAACAAGTGTGTGTGATTTGTTTTGTACACTTTTATAAGAGCCTGCTGTTGGCTCACTGTCACACTACACAGGGCAATAAAGTGCTTTGATTGGCTAAAGCTCAGACTAGTTATTGATTCATTGATCGATTTGTTGATCTGCTCATCATGCAAATTATCCTGAAGGTCAAAGCTGAACTGTTATTCAGGAGAAATCTCCATGAGACATCATTTTAACTTCAATCATGATTTCATTTATTTCCTATTAGAGAGACTAACTACCTTCACTGCTTTAAGTGTTTTTATTATGGTGCGTTAACATTTTTCATCCTGACAGACTCAACTCAGTGAAATGTCACAGCAACAGAAACAGCAGAAAACTACAGACAAAGAAGTTGGACCCGCTACAATAAGACCAGGACTCAGCTGGTCTAAATGCTGAAATGCTGTTTATTTGGCTGTAAGCAGGAAGTCAGAGCAGGTGCTGAGGCTGGAAAACTCCTCACTCAGTGATCTGTAAATCCTTTTCTCTGTAGGTCTCGGGGTCGGCCGCCTTGCTCTGAGCTGCTGGAGGAAAATCAGAAAACTGTCAGAAAACCTGGATTAGTTCATTATAGTGAGGCTGTTTTGTTCTGAATGGACTTTCTCTTTGTAAATAACTAGTTTCCCATTAAAATGTTTACATACATGTTTTTCTGTGACGCATTTCTTTGAAATTATGTTCTGGATTTTGGTTTATCGTGTTGTTTTCATACATATTAAAAATACACATCAAGTGAAAAATATGACTTCAAATTATTGAGCTGTGGACCTATGTGCTATTTTGATTTAGCATCTGACATTAAAGGTGTTATATGTCCTATATAATTCAAGAAGACAGGCACCCTGGTCCCCCAACAGATCAGCAGTCTATCACAGGCCTGACACACGTTCACATCCACACCTGCAGACACTTTAGTCACCAGCCAACCTGAAGAGCATGGGTGGACATAAAGGTTGGACTTTGATCCACCTTGAATCTTCACAGACACTTAATCAGCCTAAAGATCCATAAAGATCCACATTACTTGTTAAAATGTTCAGCAAATGTAAAAAATAAAAAAAGACCAACCTTAGTTTTCTTCTCCTTCTTTTTCTTCTCCTTCTCCTTCTTCTCCCCCTCCTTCTTCTTCTTCTTCTCCTCCTTCTTCTCTTCCGTCTTCTTCGGCGGGTGGCAACCAGTAAAACAGGTGCATCACCTCCACCCTCTGCGTTTTATTTTCCGTTTTCTTCTTCCTTTGTTTCATGGCAGTTTTCAAACCATCTAGGGGGCATTGCCGCCACCCCCGAGCAGGAACATGGACATAGACAGGGTCCAAACAAACCTTATCTCTGCTAGAACCAATGTTATTTTCTACCGAACCTTAGAATGTATTAATCATCTGTACCCCCTTAGTCCTAACCAGGGTCCCAGGGACCTGCTGGAGCCTGTCCCAGCTCTCTTTGGGTGAAAGGCAGGGGTCCACCCTGGACAGGTCCCCAGTCCATCACAGTTATTAATAATCTGATAATCCCTCTCGGATTATTAGCACCGGTAAAGGAAATGACCAATGAAAAGGAGTGAGCCAATCATGAACCAGGAGCCGTGCGCAGTGGGCGTGGCCGTCCAATCACCGCCATTTAAATCCTGCGCGCCAGGTGCTCAGGTGTTCGTCAAGTCCGCCGCAGAAACACGCAGCCCGCTGAAGCCGCACAACTAAAACACGATCCTTTTCTCCTTCGGCCCAAACACGTTGGTTTGGAGCCGGATGAAGACGGAGCAGCGCCTTGACCTGCCCTTAAACACAAGAAGAAGAACTGAGCGACCAGGTTCGGAGGCACAGACGCGGGAAATCTGCAGATAAAACGTCATATTCACCGGTACAGAGCTGGGTCTGCAGGACCAGGGAGCCAGAGTCTGTCTAAGGTGAGACACCCAGTGTTTATCAAAGACACTTTGTTGGTTCGACCCTCCCTCATTGTTTGTCTGGACCTGCTACAGGTGCGTCAGGTGTGTGACGCCCCAACACGTAGAGCAGCGCGGCCTCATGGCGGACTGAGCGTCAAGGCCTTTAGGCCTTAACTGCCTCCATAAAACCACATCGGACCAAGACCAGACCTCGGGTCTGCTACCTGTGGATCCATAAGGGCCCTGAACACTGATTGACCAAGGTGAGCTTGTCCTTTACGTCAGCCAGGTGTAAAAACCTGTGGCGGCTCAGTGTGACACAGTTTTAGCCATGAGCCCTGTTAGCAGGCCCACCGACGGTCGGTTGTCCTGGGCCCACGATGACCCACTAACTTTTATATAACCTGCTGGACTCATTAGTCACAGTCCAACTTTATTTAGTTGCCTGCTCATAAAAGCTGCTTTTTATCTTTCTGATGTTTCTGGATAAAACAGTTTTACTTTCTCTCCCTAAAATACAAAAAAGGAGACTAGAAAAAGTCAAAGCAGAAAGTGACAGTGAAGATGTTGAAGCAATAAATGAACCAAACTCCTGGACCCCATGTGACCAGACTGACTGTTGTCCTTTCTCTTTCCAGATCCCTGTCCACTGTGAGGTCTGCCAAATAGTAAGGACGTTGTTTTCTTGTCATACTTGGCCGCCATGACTCTGTCTCTGTCCTGTCCTGGCCCCTGGGCCAAAGTGAAGCCTGTAGTGGTTGTTTTAGTGGTTTCTGTGCAGGGCTTAGGGTCAGGGTCTTTCTCTCCCATCATGAGGCCTGTGTTCAGGTTCTTGGTGCTACAGGTCAAAGGTCGAACATGGCCATGGTGCCATAGGTGCTCCCTCCCTCCCTCCCTCCCTCCCCCACTTTCCAGTCATGGCGGCCTTGTATCATCCTTAAAATCCTCTCTGTGCGATCTAGCACCTGTCCTTAACTCTATCCTTATTTTTTATTTTTGCCACCAAGCCCATGAGCCGCCAACATCCAGTCTGTCCCATCAAATGGCTGCCCATAGTCAGGTGAGAGCAGCCGTCAGTGGTTTGTCGTCAGACCAGTGGCAGATGTTTGGATGTTTGTCTCAGCCTGTTGTTTGGAAGGTGTTGTGTCATTGAGGGCTGAGCTTAGTGTGACCTCTGTCTCTTTCTGCCCCAAGATGGCCCCTAAAAAATACTAAAATAAAGAACTAAACAGAAACACAAATAGCTTTTAAAAAACAAGTCTAGATAACCAGTGTGGCCATTAGAACAATGCGTCGTTACTAAAAGGCTCCTTTAGGCCACAACACCCAGCCGGTCAGCTCTCCGTCCTCCTCGTCGTCTGTTGCCTGACTGGCCGGCTCTCGTCTGGACACACACTCTCCGTCTCCACAATAATAATCTGTTATGACGACAATGATAATAACAAACAATAACAATATTAATAACGTTGTGAACTGTGCCTCTCTCTCTCTCTCTCTCTCTTCCTGTTGTTGGTTGTGTAGTGAAGGTGTTTGGTCTTGGCTGTTGTGGCTGAGGGTTGTTGTTGTTGTGGTAGTCAGCCTCCTCTTTCTCTTCTCTCTCTCCAACATAGTTTTTTATATATATAATATATAGTCTGTGCAGTTTGAATCAATGTTTGTGGACTAACTGTTATAGTTTGGTTCCATCTGCTCTAAAACAAAGGCATGATGCCAAAATAAAAACAATTAGAAAATAAAACTAATAAAGGGTGTGGTTGTGCTTCTGGTTCTAGTGTGTCCCAACACTTACCGGTTCCACACATCTCTCTCTCTCTCTCTTTCTTCCTCTTGCGTAACCGTTTACTTTTCAGCCTCCAGCGGATCTTCAGCCTGGGTCTACATGAGGTAAGGGTGACAAGGTCACACGGTAAGTGGTTCTGTGATGTGGTTTGTGATGTTTGCGGGCACTGTGCCGCGGCTCACGTCGAATGGCCGCCTGCTGACAAAGAGCCCAGAGCAGAGGGTTGTTCGATCTGGTCTGCGGTCACGGTGCCAAGGTTCCCGTCCAGTGACCCCCTGCTGTTCTACGGCCGAGGGCTGTTGGACAATCCTCCCCTTCGGTCAGTAACTTTAGCATAGCGTGGCCACCGGTCGCTCCGATAGACCGACTTAGGTCAGTGTTTTAAGGACTTAAAGCAGTGACCTAAGCATGAGAGGTTTGTTCTGTGCTTTCTCATGTGGAGGCACGAAACAAACAAACATTAGCTCTAAATATGTTAGTCAGTGTAGATACGTCATAATAACACAAACTAAAAAGATCCCCAACCTGTCCTTTGTTATTTTGACTGCCTTGTCATTTCATCTGTCACGTTAGAAATAATTAGTAGTTTGTGATTTTGATGCCTTAGTTATTTATTATGTGTCTCTACCAATAATGAGTTATTTTTACTGCCCTGTCACTTATTGTGTCTCCATTTCTGTCTAATCTATAATTCATCTTTATTTCCATTAAGCGGCTGGGCTGGTGGTGCCAAGAGAACCGACCTGTCGGTTTTGGCTCAGATAGGTCTGTCAGTTGTTGATCTAGAGTCAGTGGTGCTAGAAGTCCTGTTGTCTGTTGTGGTGTCAGAAGATCTGACTGGATTATTTTAGCTCCAACAGGCCTGGTGGTTGTTGAGTGTTAGTGGTCTGGTCTGTTGACTGTTGTGGAGCTTAGAGGTCTGACCTGTGTGTTCTGGCTCCAGTAGGCCTGTAGGTGCACTGGTGGTTGGGTTGGTGTTGGTCCAGCTCTGTCTCAATACAGCTCTTTCCTCCTCTCACTGTGTTTGAACTTTGACCTCAATGTCTACATGTGTGTCTGTCCAAGTTCAGTTCAGTTTTGTGTGTATAGCCCCAAATCACAACACAATCATCTCAAGTCACTTTACAAAAACAGAAACCCCAACAAATCCCTTATGAGCAGCACTTGGTGACAGTGGGTGCATTGGTTTATATGTTAGCAAGTCTGTCCCCGCATGTCCGTCTGTCTGCGTCAACGTGTCCGTCTCTACGTTTGTGTTTGTTGGAACCGGCTGGAACGTGAAGCCCCAGGAGTCTCTGACATTGGTAAGGCACTGACCCGTTAGAGGAACTTTGTTCTTCCAAATGTCTGTAAATCCTTTGATGCATCTTTCGGTCCCTTGTTCTTCTGCAGGTGCATCACATGAGATGCTCAGACACAATTGGGCCATATTGGCTGCTGGATGGTGTGACAGAGATCCACAACCTTTGTTCCTGAAAAACTGCCTCCTGCAAAGAAAACTAGAGAAAGATACCAGGCCACATCTAGATTCAGAAGGACCTTGGAAACTGATCCAGGAAGGTGAGTGACAGCCTGAACTATAACTTATCCAGCCATGTGTTTAGTTGTTGGCTCTGACGGGTCTGGGAAGCAGTTTTAGTCCAACATTAACCCTGTTAATCAATGTTTTGGATCAGATTCCAGATTAGAAAATGTTGTTGCACTAAATATTGAACAGATCTTCTTGGTGCAGTGATGAGTAGCAGGCACATCTGGAGTCTGGCTTCCTTGAGACTGAAGAACCTGGCCTCCAAGAAGCCTCACCATCTGATCAGGGACCCAGAGTCTGTCAAAGGTGAGACACCAAGTGTTTGTTTAATCAAACACTTTGTTGGTTCCACCCTCCCTCATCGTTTGTCTGGACCTGCTACAGGTGCATCAGGTGTGTGACGCCCCAACACGTAGAGCAGGACTGAGCGTCAAGGCCTTTAGGCCTTAACTGCCTCCATAAAACCACGTCGGACCAAGACCGGATCTCGGGTCTGCAACTTGTGGATCCATAAGGGCCCTGAACACTGATTGACCAAGGTGAGCTTGTCCTTTAGATCATCATTAGTCACAATCCAACTTTATTTAGTTGCCTGCTCATAAAAGCTGCTTTTTATCTTTCTGATGTTTCTGGATAAAACAGTTTTACTTTCTCTCCCTAAAATACAAAAAAGGAGACTAGAAAAAGTCAAAGCAGAAAGTGACAGTGAAGATGTTGAAGCAATAAATGAACCAAACTCCTCGACCCCATGTGACCAGACTGACTGTTGTCCTTTCTCTTTCCAGATCCCTGTCCACTGTGAGGTCTGCCAAATAGTAAGGACGTTGTTTTCTTGTCATACTTGGCCGCCATGACTCTGTCTCTGTCCTGTCCTGGCCCCTGGGCCAAAGAGAAGCCTGTAGTGGTTGTTTTAGTGGTTTCTGTGCAGGGCTTAGGGTCAGGGTGTTTCTCTCCCATCATGAGGCCTGTGTTCAGGTTCTTGGTGCTACAGGTCAAAGGTCGAACATGGCCATGGTGCCATAGGTGCTCCCTCCCTCCCTCCCTCCCCCACTTTCCAGTCATGGCGGCCTTGTATCATCCTTAAAATCCTCTCTGTGCGATCTAGCACCTGTCCTTAACTCTATCCTTATTTTTTATTTTTGCCACCAAGCCCATGAGCCGCCAACATCCAGTCTGTCCCATCAAATGGCTGCCCATAGTCAGGTGAGAGCAGCCGTCTGTGGTTTGTCGTCAGACCAGTGGCAGATGTTTGGATGTTTGTCTCAGCCTGTTGTTTGGAAGGTGTTGTGTCATTGAGGGCTGAGCTTAGTGTGACCTCTGTCTCTTTCTGCTCCAAGATGGCCCCTAAAAAATACTAAAATAAAGAACTAAACAGAAACACAAATAGCTTTTAAAAAACAAGTCTAGATAACCAGTGTGGCCATTAGAACAATGCGTCGTTACTAAAAGGCTCCTTTAGGCCACAACACCCAGCCGGTCAGCTCTCCGTCCTCCTCGTCGTCTGTTGCCTGACTGGCCGGCTCTCGTCTGGACACACACTCTCCGTCTCCACAATAATAATCTGTTATGACGACAATGATAATAACAAACAATAATAACAATATTTATAACGTTGTGAACTGTGCCTCTCTCTCTCTCTCTTCCTGTTGTTGGTTGTGTAGTGAAGGTGTTTGGTCTTGGCTGTTGTGGCTGAGGGTTGTTGTTGTTGTGGTAGTCAGCCTCCTCTTTCTCTTCTCTCTCTCCAACATAGTTTTTTATATATATAATATATAGTCTGTGCAGTTTGAATCAATGTTTGTGGACTAACTGTTATAGTTTGGTTCCATCTGCTCTAAAACAAAGGCATGATGCCAAAATAAAAACAATTAGAAAATAAAACTAATAAAGGGTGTGGTTGTGCTTCTGGTTCTAGTGTGTCCCAACACTTATCGGTTCCACACATCTCTCTCTCTCTCTCTTTCTTCCTCTTGCGTAACCGTTTACTTTTCAGCCTCCAGCGGATCTTCAGCCTGGGTCTACATGAGGTAAGGGTGACAAGGTCACACGGTAAGTGGTTCTGTGATGTGGTTTGTGATGTTTGCGGGCACTGTGCCGCGGCTCACGTCGAATGGCCGCCTGCTGACAAAGAGCCCAGAGCAGAGGGTTGTTCGATCTGGTCTGCGGTCACGGTGCCAAGGTTCCCGTCCAGTGACCCCCTGCTGTTCTACGGCCGAGGGCTGTTGGACAATCCTCCCCTTCGGTCAGTAACTTTAGCATAGCGTGGCCACCGGTCGCTCCGATAGACCGACTTAGGTCAGTGTTTTAAGGACTTAAAGCAGTGACCTAAGCATGAGAGGTTTGTTCTGTGCTTTCTCATGTGGAGGCACGAAACAAACAAACATTAGCTCTAAATATGTTAGTCAGTGTAGATACGTCATAATAACACAAACTAAAAAGATCCCCAACCTGTCCTTTGTTATTTTGACTGCCTTGTCATTTCATCTGTCACGTTAGAAATAATTAGTAGTTTGTGATTTTGATGCCTTAGTTATTTATTATGTGTCTCTACCAATGATGAGTTATTTTTACTGCCCTGTCACTTATTTGTGTCTCCATTTCTGTCTAATCTATAATTCATCTTTATTTCCATTAAGCGGCTGGGCTGGTGGTGCCAAGAGAACCGACCTGTCGGTTTTGGCTCAGATAGGTCTGTCAGTTGTTGATCTAGAGTCAGTGGTGCTAGAAGTCCTGTTGTCTGTTGTGGTGTCAGAAGATCTGACTGGATTATTTTAGCTCCAACAGGCCTGGTGGTTGTTGAGTGTTAGTGGTCTGGTCTGTTGACTGTTGTGGAGCTTAGAGGTCTGACCTGTGTGTTCTGGCTCCAGTAGGCCTGTAGGTGCACTGGTGGTTGGGTTGGTGTTGGTCCAGCTCTGTCTCAATACAGCTCTTTCCTCCTCTCACTGTGTTTGAACTTTGACCTCAATGTCTACATGTGTGTCTGTCCAAGTTCAGTTCAGTTTTGTGTGTATAGCCCCAAATCACAACACAATCATCTCAAGTCACTTTACAAAAACAGAAACCCCAACAAATCCCTTATGAGCAGCACTTGGTGACAGTGGGTGCATTGGTTTATATGTTAGCAAGTCTGTCCCCGCATGTCCGTCTGTCTGCGTCAACGTGTCCGTCTCTACGTTTGTGTTTGTTGGAACCGGCTGGAACGTGAAGCCCCAGGAGTCTCTGACATTGGTAAGGCACTGACCCGTTAGAGGAACTTTGTTCTTCCAAATGTCTGTAAATCCTTTGATGCATCTTTCGGTCCCTTGTTCTTCTGCAGGTGCATCACATGAGATGCTCAGACACAATTGGGCCATATTGGCTGCTGGATGGTGTGACAGAGATCCACAACCTTTGTTCCTGAAAAACTGCCTCCTGCAAAGAAAACTAGAGAAAGATACCAGGCCACATCTAGATTCAGAAGGACCTTGGAAACTGATCCAGGAAGGTGAGTGACAGCCTGAACTATAACTTATCCAGCCATGTGTTTAGTTGTTGGCTCTGACGGGTCTGGGAAGCAGTTTTAGTCCAACATTAACCCTGTTAATCAATGTTTTGGATCAGATTCCAGATTAGAAAATGTTGTTGCACTAAATATTGAACAGATTTTCTTGGTGCAGTGATGAGTAGCAGGCACATCTGGAGTCTGGCTTCCTTGAGACTGAAGAACCTGGCCTCCAAGAAGCCTCACCATCTGATCAGGGACCCAGAGTCTGTCAAAGGTGAGACACCGTTTGTTTAATCAAACACTTTGTTGGTTCCACCCTCCCTCATCGTTTGTCTGGACCTGCTACAGGTGCATCAGGTGTGTGACGCCCCAACACGTAGAGCAGGACTGAGCTTCAAGGCCTTTAGGCCTTAACTGCCTCCATAAAACCACGTCGGACCAAGACCGGATCTCGGGTCTGCAACTTGTGGATCCATAAGGGCCCTGAACACTGATTGACCAAGGTGAGCTTGTCCTTTAGATCAGTCAGGTGTAAAAACCTGTGGCAGCCTGAACTATAACTTATCCAGCCATGTGTTAGTTGTTGGCTCTGATGGGTCTGGGAAGCAGTTTTAGTCCAACATTAACCCTGTTAATCAATGTTTTGGATCAAATTCCAGATTAGAAATTGTTTTTGCACTAAATATTGAACAGATCTTCTTGGTGCAGTGATGAGTAGCTGGCACATCTGGACTCGGGCTTCCTTGGGACTGAAGAACCTGGCCTCCAAGAAGCACCACCATCCCTCAGCTTGTTGCTGTCTGACGTTCTACAGGGGCTGCAGTTTAGCTGCTAACCATCGGACCACCATCATCTGCCACTGGATCATGGTCAGGCCTCCAGACACAGTCCTGAGGGAAGTATTGTAGAGTCTGTCTTTGTGCTGTAGAAAGTCAGCAGCCTAGTTACTAACAACTGAACTAGTCTACCTTAGCATATGCTATATCAGGATTATGATAGTCTTGGGTTTCATGATTCTGTTTGTCCAAGATTGGTTTGAGACTGGCTTTACTGTGCCTTGTATTGTTAGATTTTAACTGATCAGCCATTAGTTGATCAGGCTTTGATCATGATTGGCTCATTGTCTGAATTGGAGAGTGATGACCGGGGAAGTCTTGACGGGGTCAGACTGGGATTGTCCAAAGCAGGAAGTTAGTGTGTTGTAATGTTGAGAGTAGTTTTGTTGTTGATCATCACCACCCAAATTCTGATAGAAATCCAATGTTGGTTGTACCTGAGGGTTCAGTCTCTGGGTTCTCTCTCTGCCAAGCTTCACCCCCAAGCAGAAGCTCCAATCCTGGTGAGGTCCAACTTTGCGTTTCGTTTCTGGGGAGGCCTCCCAGCAGGGGATCTTATCCCTCCCCTGTATAGCGTTCCGTCACGGTCGCTGGGATATATCGGACGGTTTCATACGTGTCGGTCAGTCGACGTGGGACCAGCCAGGACTGGGTTTCTGTTGTTGGGGGCAGCAAGCCTGGCAGAGACAGACAATTCAGACAACTGGACTGAAGCTGTTGGACACTTGGTTTGTGTCTTAGTTTAATTTTCCATCTAGTGGTGATGTTGACAGTTATGGCTCTAGAGAACTGATTAGTTTGAAATGTACAGGTTGACACCATGTTGAAGTATCGTCAATGTGTTAATATCAGCGTCGACGTTAGTTCAGAAATGCTGTTTCCAAAAGTTGATCTGAGTCCAGTCAGTCTCAAACAGGTTTTATCCACAGATGTGGATCAGAGAAATCGGTGTCAGGCTATGGGAGGTTTAGTTGATGCAGAACGACACAGGAGGACCGGACACAGGATGTAGGCACATAATGTAGACTCCTGGTTTGGAGCTAAGTGCCATGGTTGTGCAGTTTCCAAAACCAGACCTGGATCCCTCTGGTTTTGTGAATCAGCTGACTGTGGTGCTGCTGTGATCCTGCTTAGACAGAAAGTGATGCTGACATGTTTCAGGGAAGGAAGCTTCAGCTGTCCCACATCAGCCTGATGCAGAGCAGACCACATGAAGGCAGCCTGGGTCAGTAGGTTGTTGTGCTGTTGGACAGTCTCTCACCTCCACTCGTGTGTTAGAGCTGCTTTTCAAACCATAGGAACTAGCTAGTCTTTATTTCCTGTTCTGAACAGACTCAGTTGTTTCTGTTGAAGCTTTTCTGAACAGACCAGACGGTTTGTGGCATCTGCTGTTTTCAAATGCTTCGCTAGTATCAGAGAAAATGAGAAGTTTGAGGTAGTGAACAGGTCTACAGCTCAGATGGACGAGTCTTTCTGGATCTTACTGTTTGAGGTCTTTGTCTCTGGCCAATGTTGGACAGACAGAAGGGTGGGGGGGTCTTGAGCGGCCTCATTGTGTTTGCTTATATACAGCTCACTGCTGCCGTGAGCCCGTAGCTGAAAACTGACAGTCAGATCTTGTAGTTGCTGTCAGAAGTTATTAACAGGCCTGACTGTGGTCACACATTTAGTGTACAAGGCTTCAGTTGGTAGAAAGTCTAAAGAAGAGCTTGTGTTCCTGTAGAATTACCCCCCATTACTCCTCAGGACCCAAAGCCAGAACTAGAAAATTTGATAAACATTTAAAAGAAAACATCTAATTGTGCTTCCTGTTTTGAAAAGTTGCAGTTCACCCACAAACCATAAGGATACGGAGGCTGAAGCAGGTCGGCAGGTTCCTGTGGACCAGGAGAAAACGACGTGAGGCTCTGTGACCAGATGTGTCCTGGATGAAGCTGAAGACGACCACGGTGGACCAAACCGTCTTCGATGACAACGTCTCTGCGTCTGTTGACCCACTGATGTGTTCAGGTACATCATCTACTTCTGTTAAACCTTCACCTGCTTTGTATTGATCAGGATTGTTGACAGATTGTTTCTTTCTGGTTGGTCCAATTAAAGGAAACCTGTGATGGGACCATGTTGTCACCAAGCCCTGCCCTCCACCTTCATCTCCAGATCTCCCATCAGACCTGTTGGAATAAAACTCTGATCCATGGGACTGAGCTCAGTAAAGGCAGGAAGTGAACTGTCTGCATGTAGGATGGAGCTCCAACTCACCTGTTGAACATTTTTGTATGAACTGTTTCACCTGCACAGGACAGAGTTGTTTGTTAGTCCATGGTGGAGGTCTCAGGGCAGTGTTGATATGAGCAGACTTTGATTCTCCAAAGCAGGAGTTAAATGATGTAGTTTTGTCTTGTCATAGATCATCACCCAAATTTAATAGAAATATAATCTTGGTTGCACTTGAGGCCGTTAGTTGATCAGGCTTTGATCATGATTGGCTCATTGTCTGAATTGGAGAGTGATGACCAGGGAAGTCTTGACGGGGTCAGACTGGGATTGTCCAAAGCAGGAAGTTAGTGTGTTGTAATGTTGAGAGTAGTCTTGTTGTTGATCATCACCACCCAAATTCTGATAGAAATCCAATGTTGGTTGTACCTGAGGGTTCAGTCTCTGGGTTCTCTCTCTGCCAAGCTTCACCCCCAAGCAGAAGCTCCAATCCTGGTGAGGTCCAACTTTGCGTTTCGTTTCTGGGGAGGCCTCCCAGCAGGGGATCTTATCCCCTCCCCTGTATAGCGTTCCGTCACGGTCGCTGGGATATATCGGACGGTTTCATACGTGTCGGTCGGTCGACGTGGGACCAGCCAGGACTGGGTTTCTGTTGTTGGGGGCAGCAAGCCTGGCAGAGACAGACAATTCAGACAACTGGACTGAAGCTGTTGGACACTTGGTTTGTGTCTTAGTTTAATTTTCCATCTAGTGGTGATGTTGACAGTTACGGCTCTAGAGAACTGATTAGTTTGAAATGTACAGGTTGACACCATGTTGAAGTATCGTCAATGTGTTAATATCAGCGTCGACGTTAGTTCAGAAATGCTGTTTCCAAAAGTTGATCTGAGTCCAGTCAGTCTCAAACAGGTTTTATCCACAGATGTGGATCAGAGAAATCGGTGTCAGGCTATGGGAGGTTTAGTTGATGCAGAACGACACAGGAGGACCGGACACAGGATGTAGGCACATAATGTAGACTCCTGGTTTGGAGCTAAGTGCCATGGTTGTGCAGTTTCCAAAACCAGACCTGGATCCCTCTGGTTTTGTGAATCAGCTGACTGTGGTGCTGCTGTGATCCTACTTAGACAGAAAGTGATGCTGACATGTTTCAGGGAAGGAAGCTTCAGCTGTCCCACATCAGCCTGATGCAGAGCAGACCACATGAAGGCAGCCTGGGTCAGTAGGTTGTTGTGCTGTTGGACAGTCTCTCACCTCCACTCGTGTGTTAGAGCTGCTTTTCAAACCATAGGGACTAACTAGTCTTTATTTCCTGTTCTGAACAGACTCAGTTGGACTCGGTTGTTTCTGTTGAAGCTTTTCTGAACAGACCAGTCTTTGTGGCGTCTGCTGCTTTCAAACGCTTCACTAGTGTCAGAGAAAATGAGAAGTTTGAGGTAGTGAACAGGTCTACAGCTCAGATGGACTCAGTCTTTCTGGTTTGAGGTCTTTGTTTGGTTAGTGTTGGACAGACAGAAGGGTGGGGGGGGGTCTTGTATGGACACAGCTGTTGGTCACTTGGTTTGTGTCTGAGTTTAATTTTCCATCCAGTGGTGATGACGATGACAGTTACGGCTCTGGAGACCTGATTAGTTTCGATTGTACAGGTTGAAGCGTTGTTGTAAATATTTTATGTTGTGACTGACTTCCTGTGAACTGACTTAATGTTTGAGGTTAGTCTGTAATTGTCTAGTTCAGTCTTGGTAATAAACATCTGACTTCAGTTCAGAATTTCTGTTTTTCTTTGACTCACGTTTCTGTTCCACACTCGTAGGTTCTTTATTTACTGTTGATCTCCACAAGAAGGTTCATGAAGTGAATATCACACATCCTGATGTATATTTTCATAAACAGTTTGAGTTAAAGTTGGAAAAAAACTCTGGTGTTTTTACAGATTTGAAATTGAGATGTTTTTATAAAAAAGATCAGAGTAAACAGAGCCCAGCTCACTGCAGACCTTAAAGATCTGGTTCTTCTGATTGTCCTTAAAAACCCTGTTTTGCATTGCTCCTATAAATCAACAGGGTCGACAGTCTGAGGATCTTGGACTTATGTGTTTGAGTTACTTAAATCTCTGACGAGTAAATCACCAAACTAACCAAAAAAAAAATCTTTCATTTCTTGTGTGTTCCCTCTGTTCTGCCTGGTGACGTCTTTAAGGACCCATTACCACAGTGTTTGGATTTCAATGTTTTTTTTTTTGTTTTTTTTTTTTTTTAAATCCTTGTACTTTTCACTGCATCAGTTAAAATTGCAGCAGGTGGTTCTGCAAAATTACTGCTGAACATAAATGACAAACCAGGCTCATCTGACAGTTGAGGTTGTGCAAAGAGCAGAGTTAGGAGACAGATGGTTTAGTTTGAAGATTCACTTCTGCTCTTTATTTGGTGTCACAGGGTTTTATTTGCTCAAGTCAGGCAGATGCTGCAGCTCAGTTGCTCTTTGCAGCTTAATGAGCTGAGAAAAATGGCGACTCTGGCTTCCACAAATTACTTTCATATGCATAAATTCCTTCTTCACTTAATTCCTCTCAACATGTTAATATATTCATCGATAAACTACAAACTCATCTGAAAAGCTAAAAAAAATTATATAGTAGTTATATAGTTAAGTAGTTAGTTATTGAAAAAGTTTCCAACTTTCTGTCACCAGCAGTGAGAAAGTTCATGAAGCTGATTATTTGTGAAATAGCAACAAAATGCAGGATCTTGTGGTTCTGATCAGTATTTGGGTTTGATTAGTTTTGCTCTCAGTGCAGGAGCCAGTGTGGGCAGAATGAAAGTCTGTTGTCCAAAGATATGGACAGACAGTGAGACATGACACCTGCTTCGATTCATGTGGCCAAATACAGATTGTACTGTTTTTACTCTGCGTGTGAGCATGTCCACACTGAAATATTTCATACAGCGACTGAAATGTGTCCTGGAGCTTTTTCTTTTGGTTTTTAGATCAGCATCATTTACAAGATGGAAATAAAGTTGAATCCAGAACGTTGGATTAGTGGATTAAGGTCAAAGGGTTTATCCTTCAACCTTTGCTACTTTGTATTTTCTAATGTGCAAATGTTAGTTTTTGTCATTCAAGCTTTATTCTTAAGTTCTCGGTTCAACTAGCAAACCTTCTAGGAACCAGGTTGATTTTCCAGGAGCTGCAGACGCACATCGTTACTTCACCTTTCCAGGCCGTGCACAACAACGGTTGACAGCATCTTTAAAGGTGTTGCTTCTGCTCTTGACTTCCAACCATGTGACTGATGCCCAGCAAGGAAGCTTCAGCTGTGTTTCAAATGCACAGTTTCTTCCTGTTTGGGAAAATTATAGCGTCTAGCTTGGAGTTTTCTTCTTTTTTTGTGTGAAATGAAACATGTTTGTGAGCTGAGTTAATGATTTTGGTCTTTATATAGAAGCAGTGAGATGAGCACACAGACAACACTTTGGTCAACCAGTTTTGATTTGTAGGCAATAAAAAAACTGTTTTAGAAAATCAGGGTAAATGCACTTTGAGCTGCAGGTCAAACATTCAGCATCTGCAGGTCAGTTCAAGACAGACATGATCAATCAAAGGTCAACGTGGTGATCAGCTGTTTGGATGCTAATGATGCCTTGGTGGATGGACCAGTCCCACCGTGAAGTAACCGAAGCTTGTGAAGTGTGTGTGTGTGTGTATCTATACCTGTGTGTGTGTTCAGTGTCTGAAGAAGGAAGGACAAAAGGTGAGTGTCTTCCTGCAACAGACTTTGTCTTTGCAGGTCCAGTGTGGAGCCAAAGTTGTTTGTCAGGCCTCATGTATCACTTTCATGCCTCTAAGGACTGAAGCCACAACAGAGCAGACGCTTCACTTGTGGAAAACCAGCTGTGACAGAGGCCAGAGTGACAGCAGGGTGGACTCTGCCTTTGTTTGTGTTTACCACAGAGGAGTCAGCAGAGCCAACCTTTCTATAGTCCCTTTAAAACCTCCCACTGTCCCTCTGTCTCTAACCCCCACCTCTCTCATCAACCATCTCAGGGGGGAAGCTTGGGAAACGGACTTTTTCATTTTTGCACAAAGGTCCACTGTGGGACACTTTTACTGTGTCTCTCTATTGAACAACAGTGGGACTTGCTGACGTCTCCATGTCAAGCATGTGGGGAAAAACACACATTCTGGGCTACGGTCTAGAATCATATGTTAGGATAGATGATGTTGTATGAAAGCAAAGTATTTGGCAGCTACAAAGCTGATTATAGAGTTATAAAGATTTCACACATGTATTTCTTTGCTTTTAAATCTCATTTCTTTCACAGTTATTTGATAGTTTGGCAGGAAAGTGAAACTTGTAAGATGCCAGAACTTGCCAGATGACCCAAACAAGGACTGTCCATGTTCCAAGCATATGTGACCAGTCAGTCACCAGAACCCTTGAAATAACTAATATGTCAGAAAGCTTATATAGCAAATAAGAAGTGACAGTGTGGGCCCATAAATACACTGATGCTCCTTTTCATTAATAGAGTATCGACAGGACATTTTGAAATATAAATCTTATCTGGCATTAATCGGTAAATGTCTAAAGGATTATTTGCATAGTATATTGAAGAAAAACTATATTAGTGAGGATTAATGTGAAGATAATGAATCTAAAATATGTGAATCTCAAAACTCCAGGAGATTAGACAGCAGATAAGCCCTTAGATTAAAGCTGCTTCATCCTAGTTACCTTCCTGCTTCCTCATCCAGAGGTGGTTTTGCCTGAACATGTGTGAGTTCTGTCACTCAAGCACTCAGGCAATTTTGCTGTTTGGGGCTCAGAGAAATCTTTAGATGTGATGTAACATGTTTCTTTGTATGGGAACTACAAGAACGCCAAAAATGCAGCACTGACCTGAAGAAAATAATCTGCAGTAAATGTTCTAGCGTAGAGTGTCAGTGCACATAGGAGACTGCTGCCTTCTACATCCACTATGGGTCCAGGGTCGATCCGGCAAATATAATTTCCAATTCAAATGTCTTTACAAACATGTTGGCTTTATTCTACCTGTCAGTTTCAGCCAGGATGTCAGGGGTCTGTCATTCTTAGTTTGCAGCATATAAACAACCATGGACATAGTGGAAGGCCCCACAATAGCATCAGAAATAGCCCCAATAATTTTTGGTGCCCATATATCACGTATGTCTTGGCAAATAAATCGTTTTTATAACGTTTCCATCAGTTATTGAAAGACTTGGGCTTCTGCCATTTGTTTGGATTATAGTGCAAGACAATTAACTACAAATGTTGAATTAAACAAAAACCTCTGTTGTAGTCTTTGGTGTGTCAGTTTCAGTTTGAACAAACGATGCCACACTGACAAAGGCTCTGGAGAGTAATCTCAGTGTGAATCTTGAGAGAAACTCCCAGTAAAAAATCCCCAAGGTTCATTTATTCCTATTTTGGCTGTTCTATAAAGCTGGAGTCTTGTAAGGAACATGTCTCAGTATTTCATTAAAGCTGAGGTGAGTTACATTTAGAGGATATATCTCCTCATGTTGCATGGATAGAATCACTTACAGGATGAAAAGAGGAAAAACAATTATATGAAAAGTTTATTTTGCTAATATGTTTACAGAGATCATTAAACTGGCAAAGGTTTTGTGTATGTAACACTGGCCAATTGTTGTGTTGGATTATGTTCTTTTCCCTGAAATGATTCACTTAATACTACAGTAAATAGCCTCTTAACCCATAATTATTAGCAGTTAACTATAAAAAATATAAAAAGCCTAAAGGATAATGCCTGTGGGATTATATGGAGTTATGCAATTCTCTTTTTTGCTGTTTGTTGACATGATTTTGTTCAGCACAAACGTATATACATGTATTATGGCGCCCTCTGCTGATCACTCAGTGAATATGTAACCAGAGCCTGCGAGGATGAATGAAAATACTGTAGCACCCATAGATGTGTTATATATTATTAGTTAGGAGCCTCTTTAGGGCCTGAGATGTAAATAACTTTAACAGGATATGATCTTGACTTAATGCCATGATTTTAAGAATTTTCTTAGAGATTCATTACTAGGAAAAACCCTTTGGAATAAGAAGCTCTGATGTTTACTTCTATTTGGACCGGTCAGACTGCTCCAGGCAATAAGGTGATGGAAGGTGAGACGCATCTGAGCAGCCCAGGTGCATAGATCTGTCTTTGGACTCATGATCAAGATGAAACTGTCTGGTAACATCTACATTTCCTGTACAGTCTTCTGGTTTTCAGAATAAATACAAAGCTTTTAGTAAATAAAATACAGTGTTTTTGTGATTTGGTAAACATGAATTCCATTTAGAGCAGCACGGTGGATTAGTGGTCAGCACTGTTGCTGTTGTAATATGTAGTCACACAAAAACTTGTCTGATTTAAGGTTTAATATTAAAAAATAAAAAGCTTTTTCAATTGCTCTCAATGTACACTATAACTATAATCAATAATATACACAAATGTACTATACAAATGTGAAATAACTAAGAATAGAAAGAAAAGTATGTGCAATCAGGTGTAACGTTGTGTGTTTTGCTGTTGAAGCTGTTCTTTAGTCAAAAATAAATGTGTGGCCATTATACTTTTAATCTGAAAAGTGGAGACCAGAAGTGCCGGTGTTGTTGCTAGAGAGCGGAAATCACGTGACGTCCCCTCGTGTGTTGGTTTGGCTCCAGTAAACCGGCAGAGACTCCAGAGTTTTATCACCGTCTGCAGTTTAACCGGTGGGCTCATTACACAGACACACGCTGTTTTGTGGCGCCAAGTCACCGGCTAATGTTGCTTTGTTTTTATTTCGTAACCAAGTCTTTAGCAGCCTGAAGCTAACGTTAGCCTGCTAACATTAGCCTGCTAACGTTAGCTTTGTCAGGCAGCCTGTGCAGGAACAGCATCATAGATAACAGTTTATCATGCTAACCCGTGACAACAGGATAGTGCTCAGTCCGTTTTTGTAGTTTGAATGAATCCTCTCTCTCCAGGTGTTGGTCAGTGGGTCTCACACACACACACACACACACACACTGTGTTGGTCAGGGTGCCCAGTGTGAGGCAGCCCACAGGAGCAGCATGGACTCTCAGGGAGATGGGGGTGCAGGACAGGGCCCGGGTCCTCCTCCATCCGGTGACACTGGTGCCACCCATGGAGACCTCATCGTCGTCACCATTGGGGCTACTGTGCCCACGGGGTTCGAACACACGGCTACAGAGGAGGTCAACGAGAAAATCGGGGTTGATGCACGAATCAGCAAAGATCGTGGTCGAATATACTTTCCAATAACTACTGATAAGCTTTCTCAGGTAAAGTGGAGGTTAGAGCTTGTTCCTCTGATGTCACATTGACTGACTTTGAATGATGGCACTGTAGTTGTCTCTATGGAGGCCAGTTTGAGATACACCCAGGGGAAAAGTGTCTATACACATGAAATATGCATTTAATCACTGTCTGTTCAATAATCCCCCACTGCAGGTCCATCTTCTGAGGTCTGTGGACAACCTGTTTGTCGTCGTTAAGGAATATGATAGTTACCAGTTCAAAGATTCAAAGGTAACTCAGGGTCAGCTCTGTTCTGTTGTGCTGATATAGTGTGTTATCGTAACAAAAGCTGATTTTGTACAGGAGGAAACACTGATGGAGTTGCAGCAGCTTGCCTCTAAACTCCCCTGGACTAATGCCCTAGAAGTCTGGAAACTAAACTGCAGCCTAAAAAAGAAGAAAGGCAACAGGAAAGGAGGGGGTGGCACCAAATTGAAACCTAACAGTGAGACCAGTGACGCGGTTGTGGCTGACACCGAGGAGCAAGCACCACCTGAGGCTGTGGCTGCTGCTGAAGGCCGGACGAATGCAGAGAACACACCTGACACGGAGGCCTGCACGCAGGACTCGGAGGAGTCGGCTGCTGCAGCCAAACTCATCAAGTTCCGCGTAACGTGCAGCAGGGCCGGTGACAAACACAGCTTTTCCTCTAACGAGGCAGCCAGAGACTTTGGAGGGGCTGTGCAAGAGTTCTTCCAGTGGAAGGCAGACATGACAAAGTTTGACATTGAGGTATGCAGACATGTTCACACTGGACTGAGGCAAAGTGAATACTTTAACGCTAGCCAAACAAAACCCTGTATGTTCAGGTACATTTGTCTAAGGAGCATCAAACAAAAAAGTTGCCACTCTGTTGAGTAACATTTCCCATGAAGATAAGCATTTTACATCACGCTGCACATTGAAAAGTGAAAGGTCAGAGATGACGTGAATGTAAAAAGATTTGCACACATGATGTTCTGTTACTATTACCTCTTGTAGAAGTCTCCTATGGTGTTTTACTACCCGGTATCAATAGGTGTGTGTAATTTGATGACTAAAAATGCAGAACACCCAGTAGTTTGTAAGGTCACACTGATACTCGATATCTGAACCGGTACTGTGTGTTCCCGGACTGTAGGTTTTGCTAAACATACACAATGAAGAGATGGTGATTGGCATTGCACTGACAGAAGAAAGTCTTCACAGGAGAAACATCAGTCACTTTGGACCCACTACACTGCGGTCCACCTTATGCTATGGCATGCTCAGGTAACCCTTAACTCACCATGTGAAACCAGTGACCAAGCTCTGATTATATATAAATCCTCTACGTGGCCACCTCGGTCTGGGCTTGTGTCAAAAAGTAAAAGGTTGTTGTGTTGAGAGGAAAAAGTTACAGAAAATATTTTCACTTTTGAACTGTGATAAAAATCCACTTTGGGGTTAGGCACTGCTGCCAAGGTTCACAAGGAAGGCGGAAGATTTAGTGTCAAAAATACTTCCCAGTTGCACCTGCAGGCTCTCCGCTTACAGTAGAGGTGTTTGTTTGCTTAAGTAGACACCTAAAGGTGTGAACGCGTGAACAAAGGGATTACACTCCTCATACTCCACCTAATCAGATTTTTAAGGTTTTGTTTGTGTTTGGTGACTTCTGAACAGCAATTCAAGTTAACGCTGAGGTAAACATGCCAGCCCACAGAGAAAAATAACAGCTCTGCTAACTAAAACTTTCCCGTAGATTTACAGCATGTGGTAAATTGATTCAATTTTTGATCTGGTGATCAAACACATTCCTTTTAATATAAATGTCTGGTTTAGTAAGCGTCTTGCAGAGAGGTGTGCTCTGTACGTTTTATCTAGGACTCTCTCTTGGCATTGTCCTATTTAATAGGGTTTGAAAATGATAATTAATTTGTTTACTAAAGAAATAAAACTTTTGAGAAATTGCACTGCGGTTGAATTGGAGACAATAGTTTGCAAAGATCACTGACTAATTTCAAAGCCATCAGTTATTTCAGGCATACGAGTGTTTACAGTCTGTACAACAGAGGCAATTATCCTGGGTACAAACTATAATTGGTTTAATACAAAACATATAAAACAGTGTACACAACTACAAAGACGTGACTCAGTGTGAAAATGTATTTTTAGTTGTAGTGACCTAAAAACAGATAAGAGGTTAATTCAGTGTAAAATCCACAATAAATATATATGACCTCAAACTGTGAGTGTAACAGTCAGTTACATATTCACTTAATGAAACTATTATTATTTGTGTTTTCATTATTTCTAATTGAATAATTAGAGATTAACATCATTACAATGCTAAGTGCGCAAACACCGACGCTATAAATACGACTTGGATGAAGTTCAAATATTTCCCAATCATAGATTGTGTTGACACACATTGTAAGGTTCGAGATGACGGACGCATCGGACACAAATAGTGATGACGGGAGGTGCTATTACAGTAGGTGTCATGGAAAATGCTGTAAGGCATATTAGCCGATAATCGAAGCACTCTGTGTTTATAAGAGTCGGGTTCAGCAGAAAATGTTCCCGCTGCTGCAAAGTTTCTGTTAATGATCTTTTTTTACTTACTGTGCAATAAAAGTTAGAAAAGTATGTGCAGTTTAAAGAAATGTTCAACATCATCACTGTCTTATGAGAAACAGCAGCATTAAGCATGTTTTTGCATTTTTCTTCACTAGTAGACTGATACCAGCACAGCTGAGAATGAGAATAGTAAAACTGCTGGGTAATGTATACTGGCATGTATAAAAAGAGCTAATGTGCTTCTTGTTATTGTCCTTGTGTGTTGTCAGGCTGTGTAAACCTCAGGCGTCTGACATCATACTTGATCCAATGTGTGGGACTGGAGCTATACCACTGGAGGTGAGACATGACTTACCCTAACCTGTCTGGACAAACCAAACACTGTGTACTGCATATTGACAGCATATTGTTGTGTACGAACAATATATCTGAATGATCTTTCTGAGTTTGCTTAGAATAAAAACATCATAATAAGAATCACTTTTCCTGAGATAACAAAAGATTTGAACCAGCAGTTTATTTCACCTGTTGCCAGTATCTTATTTTCCTCATTCACAACCATGTTTTCCACCTTGCCCTGACAGCTGCTGCACCGTACTCATTGCTAGATATCGTGGTGACCTGCAGAAGGCAGAGCTTAAGAGGCGATGATCACACTAGGATGGCTTTGAGCAGCAATAATCCACTAATGGTACAAAGCTTTTCATCTCCAGGGGGCCATCGAGTTTACCGATTCCTTCTACATTGCCGGTGACAACAATGACATGGCAGTTAACCGCACAGTAAATAACATATGTCACATCCAGAAGCGGAGGGCAGGCAAGAGCAGGTGAGAGTGACCAGCGATAACATCTCATAAAGATGCACCTTTTAATTACCAGGTGTGTGGAGTTGATGATCATCATAATGTTTTCTAATCTTGTTTGGGATCTTTTTAACAGTGCATCTGGGTTGCCCATCGACACAGTTCGCTGGGATCTATGCAATTTACCCATAAGGACCAGCTCTGTTGATATTATCATCACTGACATGCCCTTTGGGAAGAGGTACCGTAACAGTGGTGTACATTTCATGGTTGATTCAATAGGATGTAGAAATAATACTATGCTTGAATTTCCCCGACAGTCTAGCCAGAAATTGTGATTTTAAACAACAGAAAATAATTAACAGCAGACGTATCTTTCAGTACTTAGATAAGTTCAATCTTTCCTTTGTTTTCTTACAGAATGGGCTCTAAGAAGAGAAACTGGGATCTGTATCCTTCCTGTCTCAGAGAAATGGCCCGTGTGTGCAGACCCGGCTCTGGAAAGGCCGTCCTGTTGACACAGGACAAAAAATGCTTTGCCAAGGTAACTATTGGTTTTGTTCCTGCAGAAACAGAAAGTTCAGCAGATATTTGACTTAAAAACCTATTAGACACGAACGTCCAAACAATCATGGTGCAGCAATACAGAGACAAATAAGAGGACCCGTTGATTGTTAAGCTGCCTCTGCACCAGCACCACCAGTAGTGATGAACAAAGCCATTTCTCAGTATTCAGCTGCTTATTATCGGTGGCTAATAATGTAAAAATAGATACAACATTTGAGCCTGTGCCAGATGATAATAATGGGGATTGTGGTACAACAATTATGTTAATTCATGCTGGGGTGTGGACAGGTGGATGCACCTGCTCAACAAATCACTGTTATTATCTTTTAACTCCTGACGGCAGCTCGGGTGCAGGTGCCGCGGTGTTGGTGTGGAGCAGACGCATGTCACTGGTAAAGCAGAACAATAGGCAGTGTGCCACGCTCCACCCTGGGCCCTTTATAATCAATAGCTCTGCTGTTTCCACCTCGACGAGCTTGAAACGCGGGCGTGCGATGCTTCATGTAAATAGTCGGTGTGTGTACAAATAGAAAAACGTGTTGCCATGGAGTAAATGTGGAAAAAGAAATAAGCACCACTGATTGCTGAATAGAAAGGTCAAAATGGCTGTTCAAAATGTCCCGAGTGCTTTTGTTTGATTGGAGTCACTTAAAAAATATTCCTGAATGTGAACATTAGGAGTCACTTGGTTTTCTGTCATGTTGCTGTAACAAAGTTTTCCCCAGAGTTTTATAAATTTACATCATTCTCAAATTGGCTGCTGAGCAAGAAAAGCCTCAGGTGGTGCTAGGAAACATTGTGACCTCAGATCAGGGTCACAGGTTCAGGAGTTTAGTAGAAGTTCATGACTGTGCCTCAGTCAATGACATTGTTTACGTTTGACCTTTTGTGGCATGTGGGCTTTTCCTAAATCTGTTCAAACCTAAATGGTTAGCAGGCCAACGTTGTTGATTTTTACAACTAATTGTAAATGTCTGGGGGTTTTTTGTGTTTACTCAGCTTTCAGTGAAGTTTAAACAACTTTTTAAACCTCTGTTTAAAAGTTTGTGCACAAAATCAATTCATCTTGAAATCATAGTTCCTCCGAAGTCTGAGGGAAACAAGTATAGTCAGGTCAGCCCTGCATGGTGGACCGTCCCTCTAACCAGCTGTATTTGTCTAAGCAGATATTTTCCATCACACTAAAAACATCTCTGTTGTTAGTTTGCCCTCACAAGATTTATCCTCTCCGCAGGCCATTTCAAGGATGGGAGGACTGTGGAGGAAGCTGCACACTGTTTGGGTCAATGTCGGGGGTTTACATGCAGCGGTTTATCTCCTTAAGCGGACCGGGCTCGTGTTTGGCCAAGCTCCTGAGGAGTTCCATGAATCACCGGGTAAAGCTGATATACAGAGCGAGGAGAAGGGAGACGCTGAGCTGTCATAACTCACATCCTGCATTTAGTTTCTGTATTTTTATCTGAGGCAATTTAGGATTTTCATCATTTGTATTATTTCTGAATTTGTGATCTCTGGTCAAGTGAGTCACGCTGTTTATCGTTTTGATATGTCTCATTTGGTTTGATGTGATAAATGGCTGAGAAAACCTGCGGAGGGTTTCGTCACAGCTCTCAAATGTGCTTCGTCCACTGCTGCACGTTGCCATGTGTTCCCATTAATAAAGGTTTATGTCAACGTTATACATTATGTTTGCTCCTGTGAGTAAAGTGACAAGTTCTTGAAAGTGTATTGAGCAAAATATTATAAAATTATTATATTATAAATTATAAAATTTTATCTCTGACCGTCTGGAAAAAGTAAAGCAGGAAAACTGAGTGGGAGTCCCCCTTCTGTTTTTTTTTATGTCTCCAGTACAGATTAAATACAAGTTTCCTTCATACTGGACGTGCAGCCGGAAGTACACAGAAAATATTAACGTGTGTGTGTGTGTGTGCGTGCGTGTGTGTGTGTGTGTTAGTGACTCAGTGGGTGACTGTAATAGGTTGGCTGAGGGGGTGTACGTGAAAGTTTGCAGGAAGAAGCTGATTTATTGACCCTCTCAACACCATCATAGCAGAAAAGTTAGTAGTATTTGCCCTGATGACAGAAAGTGACAGGAGAAAGACCGAAGAGCTGGATTTAATGTAGAGGAGAAGATCTGAGGTCTGGACAGCAGCAATAAGCTCCGAGCACAGAATTGTGCACTTCGCGTTAGGAAACAACAGTTTAGGAAACAGTTTCCTACAGTGACTGGACAGATTCATGAATCCGGAATAAAATCTGTCATGTGTAATTTGAAACCTGTTAATGATTCATGTTCCCAGACTCTGGTGTTTTTCATGGCACCATGTTCCTTCCATGTGTTTTGGTTCTGCGCGGACTCTCTCCTCTCATTAACATCTTTGACTATTTTGTCCGACTTGTTTTTTTGTTTTTTTTTCCAAAATAAATTTCTTATAATAATAATTATTATATAATTATAATAATTATATAACAATAATAATAATAATAATGCTCTCCTTGGCTTCACACCAACTTGGAGCTGCAGTACAATGCGCGGTAATGTCGCTTTATTTCATTGTGCCAGGTCACAGTTTACGCGTGATCTCATTGTATTTGTGTTGCGTCACAGCGCTGGTGTGTGTCTGGGTGTGTGGGTGTCGTCCCTCGTCTGGATTGTGACGCTGTGACGTGGGTGGGGAAACCTTTAAAACTCCACGTTGGGGCCGAGGGGACTCAGTGACTGCGGACCGGGACAATAAACCCACGAGATGATCTGGACCGTTTTGCTGCTTGTCCAAGCTCTTCTGTTTTATTTCATCCTCACAAACAGGTCGAGGTAAGTTAATGTGTGATCCTTGTCAGGACATAAGAAAAACAGGGAAACAGTTTGTTTGTCTGGTTGTTTTTAATATTAGTCTCAGTCTGGGCCTTTTATTTATTTGTCATTTCATTTATTTTTCATGGTGACAACTTTAATATAAGTTCCTGGCTACTTTAAAATAGTTTTGACACTCTGAAGGTGAGATTATCAATAATGACAAATACAACAACAACAGTGCAGTGGTAATGAAAGGACTCAATGTAGTTTTATTACCACACCCATGTGTTTCTATACAGTTTACAGTTTCCCACTTCAGTCCAAGGAATGTGGTTAAACTAGAGTCTCTCTATGGCAAAAAAGTCACACATAAAAAAATCTGTTCTATGTATTTGCAATCGGTCTGTGTTATCAGGTTCAGTCCTGCAGACACAGACTGGAGTGTGTGTGCAGTGACTAAATAGGACTATGTTTAGTGATATCCACCATCTGTTTTTCCTTTTTATTCCTTTAGGCGTAAGACTGATCCACCTCTGGACAAAGGGCTGGTCCCCTGGTTAGGCCATGCGCTTGAATTTGGAAAAGATGCTGCGAAGTTCTTGAATCGCATGAAGCTGAAACATGGCAACGTTTTCACAGTGAGTAGAAGCAACCTACAGATGATGTACATGTGACGAAGCCACGTCACCTCTCTTAAGTCTCCACAGTTCTACTTTTGCATAGCAGCTTAAAGGTTCATCTTTAAATTCTCATTTATAATTTGTTAATCCTGGACAGACGTCCCTTTCTAAGAACCATAATGTCATTTCTGCCACTGAATCTATTCAATTTTACAATAGATGATATTCTATGTTTGTTTGATGCTAAATTTAATGGGACATAGAAGAAAAGAGAAGTCCCATTTCCTATGATAGAAGGAAGTGAAATTTCTGCTCCTCTTTAAGTATTAAAACCTAAAGTGGATGAGTGATTCAACCTCTTCAGATCAAACTGTAGAACTGATTTTTACATGTTATGGCATCATGCACACTGAGTTAGAGTCACACTATGCTATAATTTTCAGTTACAGTGAAACAAATTGAAGTGTTTAACATTTTCCAAGTCAGTTTCCAAAAAAAAATGTGGTATTGAATTTTCTATTTTTTCCAAAGATGAAAGAAACAGTAAATATTTCTGTGCTCACTTCATGATGTAAGTCAGTTAAACCCATAGAAACTCATGCTAAGAGAAACTACTCTGCCTCTGTGTAATTTAGATTTTCTTAATGATTCATAGGTGCGCGCCGCTGGGCGCTACGTGACGGTGCTGCTGGATCCACACTCGTACGACACGATCATGAATGACTCCGAGTCCCTGGACTTTATCCGTCATGCACAGGTGCTCATGGAGAGGATCTTCACCCTGCGGCTCTCGCACCATCAGATGGCCAAAGCAAAAACCATGATGACAAAGTATGTCCTTATTTGTTTAGTCTCCAGACTGTGTTTTCATTTTCATTTCATGTAAATGTGGAAGCATCACTTGTGTATGGGAATTCACCCACACGTGTTTCATGAGTGGTGTGTAATGATTGGCATCACTGTGGATATTTTTATAAATTACATATCTCCCATTTGTGGAAACGTGTTTGTTTCGTTATTGCTCACAGAATAACACAAACATATTTTTATTATGTAGAAATAAAAGACTCATTTTCTCATGTTTTTGGTGGTTGATCTTGGGGCAAAGTACCTTCTTCTTCTTCTTCTTGCGTCTGAGTTGTGACTTTCCCCACTGTTTTTACTCATCGTGTTACCACTTGACCCAGAAATGTGCTAACTAAACCTGGGTTATATTACCTCTGAGGAAATAGGTCAAGTAACTAAGTCGACTGAGCTTTAATAACACGTGTCTCTGAATAATTACCTCGTTTTTACAACTGTGACTTGATTTACAACGATCACTTAACCTTTTCTTTCTATGTGCTTTTACACGTTTTTCCACAGACACTTCATGGGTACGAATTTGGCTGCCCTTAACCACACCATGAGCAGACACATTCAAGCTTTGCTGAAAGCTGAAATGCCTCCGAACCAGAAAGACTGGAAAGAGAAGGGACTCTTCGACTTCTCTTACAGCTTACTCTTCAAGTATGAAAGAACCTCCTCCTTTCACTCACATTCATAACTCTGTAAAGAGAAACATGAAGTTTTGCCAAAAAGCCTTTAGCTGAACAGTTTACACACAAGTCGATTCCAAGTTTCCCTGTTTGTAAACACGAAGGAAAAGTAGATGGACCTGTTTGAGAACTCTTTCATACAAACGAAATCTCTTATCTGGATAAACATGTAACTGATTTTGCCAGAACTTGTCACTGTCTTTCACGATAAGAGATATCACAATCACCTGAAACGGCAGGTACTGAATCTTGTGTGTGAGCCAGTGGAAAAATTCCCTCTGAAAGGGGATCGCTGATGAAAAACTGTTCGGGCTGGTTATCCTTCCATCAAACAAACCAAACCCACACGTTACCTCACTTTGTATCTCTTCTGTCTGCACAGGGCAGGGTACCTGACGCTATTTGGAGAGCAGAACAACAACACCACCGATCTCTCAAGTATCTACGAGGAGTACAAGAAGTTTGATGACCTCCTGACCAAAATGGCGAGAGGGACACTGAAGTCAGGTACACGCCGACACAGAAAACAACCTCTCAGCTGAGAAACTACACTGAATTCGGTTCTTTCTGCAAACGTCAAACACAACATTTATGCATCAACTTGACCTAAAGCTTCAGGCCATGAAGCAGCATTTTTCTGAAAGCACTATTGTGTTGTTGTTGTTTTTTTTTTTTTTTTTAAAGTGCTGTTACACAAGAGACGTGTGAGTAAAATCACCAGGATCACGTCTGCCATGAGTCAGAGAAGGTGTTGCACTAATCTCCGGTGTTCGTTTGTCGCTGTGTCTCAAGAAAACCTGATTTGTGACATCATCGACGCGTCTTCCCTCGGCTTTGTTTTGTGGTTGCCATGGAGAGTTGTACATGGCTGCTTACGTAGCGTCCATGGGTTTTCTGCTTCTGGAGACGTAGCAATTTGCAGTTTATCATCATCATCATCATCATCATCATCATCATAATCTGATCTAACCTGAGTGGCACAATATGGGCCTCCACCTTCTTGCTCCAGGCTGCCTGTCTTTGTGTGTCATTGTTTGTAGCCCACACTTTACAGGAGAGTCAGTTAATGACAATATTATTGCGCAGCACCTGCAGTTGTGCCAGTCGCACCTGAAATATTGTCCCTGCTCCACCTCTCGCACATTGTCTGGCACCTCATTCACTTTGAGCTCAACTGTTTATGTTGTGTCTGTGACTCACTCACTCACTTCGCCTGTTGTTTATCTGTTTGTGGCAGAGGAGGGGAAGACGGCACAGAGTGTTCGGCAGAAACTGTGGGAGTTCCTGGCTCCAGCGGGTCTGACTGCCGACTTGGGGTCAAGGTCCTGGCTCCACGCCTACAGACGTCTCCTACAAGAGGAAGGGGTTGATGAGGAGACACAGGCGAAGGCTGTACTCCTGCAGCTCTGGGCTACGCAGGTGAGTCGGGTGATGTTTTGTATGTACGAAGCAGGAATTTCACTTGGTGGTCACATCTGGAGTCACATCTTGTTGCCTGCCCAGGCAGGTCATGATGTTATTGTGTCTCTGTGGGGTTGTTTCCATCCTACTTGTTGCTGGTGTGAGACCAAGAGCCACATAAAGAGGTGCAGTACTTCTGTTTAGCACATGAGTGTGCTGTTCAGCCTTTTAGTGGACAAGCCATGAAAGGGCTTCAGTAATAAAAAATAGACTTGTCAGGGGTGAGACTACGTTGGTTTGGTGATAGGCTGAATGTGGACAGGACTAGTTCTTGTATCAGATTATAAGATATAACAACGGTGGACAGTTTCACATGTTGTATGAAAGTTTTATAATCAGCCAAACTCTTTAAATGGTGCGACAGTAGGGTCATACAGTGAAATACTACACTTTGTTTAATCAGACATGTATTTCAACCTTGGCCTTCCCCTCTCAGCTACTCACCCATCCTTTTTGCACTTGTCATCATGGTTCGTGATGAAATGAACATATATTAACATATTAAAATCTGGATAATGTCATAATGTCATGCAACTTTTAGCCGATACACAAGAAATTCTTATTTCTTAATCACACTTTAGTTGCAGCAACCTCAGATGTTATTATTCAGTATGTTATGTTTCCCACCAGGTTTATGAATTTGTTTTCTCCTGCCTGGAGTAAAAAAGAATAAGGTCTGTCATTAACAGAACAGTTTTGCCTGCAGGCAGATGACAGGGGGACCTCAGGTTTCCAATGACTTTCCTTTTTAAGTAAACCATTACTGTGTTGTGCTTTGCCAGTGTGAGACTATCCAGAACATGCCTCCCCTCATCTCCTCAACAGGAAGATATTTTTTTATTTTTATCAACACTAGTGATTCATTAGACTTTTTGATTCAGCTGAACTTGATTGAAACTTGGCTCTAACCTCTAAGATGAACACAAATACAGCGGGTGTCATGGTGTTCTCATTTACCGATACCAAACAACCACCTGCACCACCGTCACCACGCAGCGCCAGGAATGTGAAAGGCGAACTTATCTCTATGCTCATCGGAGTCTTTGTGTGTTTCCAGGGGAATGTTGGTCCTGCTGCATTTTGGCTGTTGGGCTACTTGCTGACAAACCCTCAAGCTCTCTGGGCGGTGAAGAAGGAGCTCAGCTGGACCTCACAGGTGGAAGCCTCGGGGACTCCTCTCATGGACAGACCTGCGACCACCCCTGTGTTTGGTGGGTGTTTTAGCCCGGCTTGTTTAAACGCAGGAACATATACGGGTTGTAGATCGATGTGTTCTTTCAGGGCAAAGTCTGTCGTCTCTGGAATGAAACCTGGAGTTGTAGTAGTTGTGTATGTGTTTAGTGCACAAAATCACAAACGAGTACATGAGCAATGATGCAAGAAGACGTTGCTGATATTTTTATGAGCAAATTGCTGCTGCTGCTCTTTTACAGTTGACACCCTTTGTTTCTGCATTTTCCCAGATAGTGCCTTGGAAGAAACACTGAGACTCACTGCTGCCCCCTTCATCACAAGAGAGGTGGTGCAGGAAAAGACCCTCCACATGGCAGATGGCCAAGAGTACCTGCTCAGGAAAGGAGACAGGGTGTGTTTGTTCCCCTTCATCAGCCCTCAAATGGACCCTGAGATTTACCAAGAGCCTCAGGTTTGTCGTCTTGTCTTGTTAAAGTTTCCAAACTCTCCGCTCCATTAAAACCTTCCTGTGCTGCCATCAGGAATAGTAGGATTTATCTTTGGGACTAGATGGAAGCAGACCTAAGTGCGATTAGCATCTGTAGCTGTTTATGTAAGGTGCAATCAACACCTACACAAAGCTGACCCCGTATTAGTGAGTCAAACCAGGAGCTGTGGACCGTTGAGGGATTAGCCAAGCATGAGGAAAGAAACACAGCTAATAGGCGTGGGAAGGACATGGCAGGGCTGCCTAAAACAATCTGTCCACCAGAAATCAGCCAAACAGAATTAGAAAACTGTTATTTCTCATTGCTGGCATCTAATGTCCGCTGCTAAAAATTGCATTTCCTTTGTAGAAATTCAAGTACGACCGCTTCATGAACAAGGACGGGTCAGTGAAGAAGGATTTTTATAAAGGAGGCAGGAGGCTGAAATATTACACCATGCCGTGGGGTGCAGGAACCAATGGCTGTGTGGGGAAGCAGTTTGCCATTAATACCATCAGACAGTAAGCACCTTCACATTCATGCACTGCATAACCTTAGAAATTTAACTCTTTGTTACTGTCTCCTAATTTTGTGTTCATCTCTGTTTTCTCTTGAGGTTTGTTTACATGGTGTTAACTAACTACGACCTGGAGCTGTGTGACCCAAATGCTCAGATGCCGGAGGTGAATGCCAGTCGTTACGGGTTTGGGATGCTACAACCTCAGGGGGACTTGTCTGTGCGATACAAACCGAGGAACACGCACTAGCAGTTGAAAACTAAGCAGAATATTTATACACATTTCATCACGTGCACATTTTTTTTTTTTTACAGTGTCAATATTCTCTATGCACTTTTGTATTCTATATTTATATTATACAGTATGTGATTATTTTTTTATTTATCAATAAATGTAAATAATACAATGTGGATAACACTGTGTTGTTTGTTGGGTCCATTACAGCCACATGTTTCCTATGATGCACCACATAAAATAAATAGTGTTTTATGGGAAATAAGATGTTGGAATAATACTAATATTTACTATCTGTCAGTTTTTGAGTGTGGTTCTCTATGTTAAATACAGAGCATGAGCGTAGTGAGGGGGACTGCCTGTACTGTAAACACACACATCTCTCACGCTGACACATGCCTGCTGTTTGCAGAGTGAAGCTGAGTGGAAAGTTTAGATTTAGATGTGGTGTGGAACAGGACTGGTTACCACCAAAGGCTGCAGACTGGAAGCTGCTTTGCAGGTTTTTGAAGAAGCAACAAACAACCTACATCTGTTTCTAGTCACTTTTCAGTAGCACTTCACATGATGCATGAGCCTTTTATTAAAGGTTAGTGACCCCACAGAAACCCAGAGTCCTGTTTTGGGAATTAATGTGGAGCTTTTCCACTAAACTGGACTGTGCCACTGAACTAAGCCTGTCAGGTTCTGGACTGTATTATATTATTACAGTGTGTTTAGAGACAATTCTACAAATGTGACCTGTCATAATACTCCTGAAACGATGCATAGTCACAGTTGAGCCATGATATTTGTAGTAGCTGTAGCAGGTTTTGACCCGGTTCCTAAAACACCGTGTGGTCGCAGCAGAACTCCAGTGTGGATCCCCTGAGCTGCGGCCCTCCGGCTGTGCAAGGGTTAATCTCACACAGGCTGCGCCGCTGGAGGAGCCTCAGTGAAATCAGCCCCTGCAGAATCCCGATCTCAGTCACAGGCGCCGGTCAGGACTCAGGCGCACTGCGAGCAGGTACAGGCGAGGTGCCCAGAGGATCCCAGAGGATCCCAGAGTCTACTTGTTGATTCGCACCGTGAGGGTGTGGAAGTCAGACTGGACACGGTGATGTCTGTATGAAGCAGTTTTATGGGTTTTCAGCATGTCGGTACGATGCGTCCAGCAGCTCCCAGCAGAGTCCCGGAGATCTGGACGGTACTAAGTTTTAGCGCATTTACTCTCGTGGCTGTGAAAATGCTGCTGGTGTCGGTGAATCGGGATATATGGGAGACGCGTATGTATCACGTTTCTTATGTATTTTAGTCTGTTTGCAGTTTGAGTTTGACAAGCTGTAATACTGCACAGTCTATATTTGGTCTTCTGCTGACTATGTCCGGTCCCTAATTAGGCTCCAGCATCTTCCAGTCTCACTGGTTTGATTGTCAGGTGACGTTTATCCAAGTGTTCGGTTGGATGACTCAGATATGCGCTGATCCGTTGGGTCATGTCTGGTGCAGCTAAAATCAACTTTAACTAAGCTGAGGCCATAAACTTGTAAAGTTCGTCTGCAGCCTGTGACCTAACGTGTTAAAGGCTCTTAGTCAAAGTTGACACTGGCTGTTAGCACGAGTCCAGCTTCATATCCCTCTGAAGAACGGTTCTTTAGCAGACCCAACTGCTTTGCCTGCGAACCGGGTTCGAGCGGACTCGTTTCAGCACCACAGACCCTGGACAGCGGGAGGAAACGGGCGTTTCAGCACCGGACAGCGCTCAGTTCGTGATTAGCCCGGCTCTCTGCCCCCACCACCGCCCTTGTCAGCAGGAAAAGCGGCTGTGCCTCTTAAAGCCGATTAAAATATCTATTTGGTCCTGTGATGAGTGGATAAACTACCTGACATTGCTCCTCTAGGACACCGGCTCCGCAAACGCGTCTAAATCGTTTCTTTTTCCGTTTCTTACAGCCACAGAGACGGAGGACGGACCCTGATGCGGCCACCAGCAGGACCATGTCTTGTTAATGTAGCAGACCCTCTGTGACTCGAGTGAAGATGAACAAACCAAGGTCTCGGTCGGCCGTCACGGTGCCTCCGGACACGATGGACATCATCCGGAGCAAGACCCAGTCCCGCCGGGTGAGACTCAACGTCGGGGGACTTCTCCACGAAGTCCTGTGGAGGACGCTGGACAGGCTGCCCCGCACAAGACTGGGCAAACTGAGAGACTGCAACACCCACGACTCCATCATGGAGATATGCGACGACTACAGTTTGGATACCAATGAGTACTTTTTCGACAGGCACCCCGGCGCCTTCACCTCCATCCTGAACTTCTACCGCACTGGAAAGTTGCACATGATGGAGGAAATGTGCGCCCTGTCCTTCAGCCAGGAGCTGGATTTCTGGGGCATCGACGAGATCTACCTGGAGTCCTGCTGCCAGGCCAGGTACCACCAGAAAAAGGAGCAAATGAACGAGGAGCTCAAAAGAGAGGCCGAGAACCTGAGGGAGCGGGAAGGGGAGGAGTTTTCCACCACATGTTGCTCCGAGAAGAGGATGAAACTCTGGGACCTGTTGGAGAAGCCGAGCTCATCGTTCGCTGCAAAGGTACTGTCCCACTCAGCAGATCACCTGAGGGTCGGGTCAGGTCAGGTCAGGTCGGGTCGGGTCAGGTCGGGTCAGGTCAGAGGGTAGCACACAACATCCAGCAGGCCTATACTACATTAAGTAATGGTTTCTATATGGAGCCGTGTGAAGAAGGGTTTCAGTGTTCTTGGGTTCCTAATGGATACGGTTTGAATCCAGAACACAGAGATGAAAACAATCAAAAGTATAAGACATTTAGTTTGAGACTGACATCACCCTCAGTGCTTTAAATGACTCTCAGCAGCTGGAGAACTGAAGGGAGCAGCAGTGAGAGACAGACAGATGTTGAATCTACAGATGAAAAGTTTGACCTGGGAAACTAATTTAGTCAATTAAAAGCTGCTTTAGATGATGTAGCTAAAGTTTAATGCATATCAAAACACCAGCATACAGATTTTCCAGTGGTCTCACAACCTCCAGCTGCCTTTAGCCCCATGATCTGCCTCCTCCACAGTGTGGATCAACCAGCCCTCCCTCATCTCCAGGCCAATATTCAATCAATCGACTCATTAACAGCCTCAGAGCTGCAGCTTCAGAAACAGGAGTGTTTCCCTTTGCTGGGTCAATAGATAAAGTCATTTTGAAGTGATACCACTGGGTCAATTTTTAATTAAAGTGTTAAGTAACTACCCAAAGTTTATTTATTTTTCTACCTTGAAATGATGTTTCATTGCTGAAAGACGTGTTTGTGTGCATGTTCTCTGTGGAATAGTATGATGAGTGTTTCTAGACGCCTCCTAGAACTGGGGTTCCTGCATAATTTATTCAGCTCATCTATTCAAAGAACCTGCTCCGTCCCTGACCTTGAATTACCAAAGCTCTTCATTATTTTTAATAAATATTCAATCACACTGGCTCGAAGACGTGCTCCATTTAGGACACTGAGAGTTCCTTGACTCTCTCTTGAGATGTTCTGAAGCCATTAACCACAGACAAAGCCCTTTGGTGCAAGCTGACCGGAAGATCTTGGAACCCGCAGATTAGAACCCACAAGTTAGAGTAACAAGAGTAAAACACTGTCTGGTTCTTACCCATTCATTTCCAAGAGAATTGTTTTATCTGTCAGTTTCAGCCTGTTGGGGAACGTATTTAAGATCTTTATATTTGAAAATGTTCCCTGATCCAACACTTTTAATAAATAAAAATCTTTTGGGGTGTTCACTGACATATGGACCTTCTGTGTTTATAGGTAAAGTGGAGTCTTGAAGGGAGTCGTCTCTAGTGATTGGCCTTTATTTAATAGGTTGGATTGTGCGGGAGGGGCCAGTGATTAGCACTGTTCCCTCTGAGCAAGAAGAGTCTGGATCGGATCTTTTCTCTGTGGAGTTTGCATGTTCTCACCTGTGTGGGTTTTGTGCAGGTGCTCCTGCTTCCTCTCACAGTCTGGAGACATGTCTGTTAGTTAACTGGTGCTGCTAAGGTGTCCATAGCCATAACTGTTTGTACTAATATTAATAATCTGGGGGGGTTTTTATGTTTCCATTAGACACAAACATATTCTGCTGCTCTTGTTTTTATCCAGACGTATTATAGTAATAAAACCTGTCTCACCTTTCCAGAACTGAGGAATCTGGGCAGCTAAATTCACTACATACAATATTTAATCTGATGACAATGAGCTGTGCTCTCTTCTTCTTCTTCTCCTTCTCCTACTTGATATAACCTCTACATTTCTGATTGCTGCTGGATGCTCTAACACGTTTGAATATCACCTTTCATTCTCAGGTTTCTCTTAAAAACACACATTAGCTTTTAGGAAGAACACACAAGCAAATAAATGGACTCAGCTGTGCTGCTGTCCACACGACCATGAATTATTAAATAAAGGTCAGGGACCAAATATGAAAAGTTTTCTTGTGTAACCATATTTACATTGCAAATTCATAATGGCCTCATGACATGGTCTGTGGCAGAATCGCCAGTGAACTGGCAGCTGTGTTTTGCATGTATGCAATATTTTGTAAAATGACCTAAATAATATTAATGAAAAAAAATAACACACAGCTTCAAAATCATCTTAACAAGCTGACTTTGCATTTTAGCACCGACTCAAGTCTTTCCTCTGCTGCAGTTGTGCCATTTAACCTGAACGAGTCCAAATGAGAGCACGGTTTCCCTCGTGGTTTACTTTTCCAGAGGAAGGAGAGTCCACATGTCAAGCTGCGGTTAAATGGCAGCCATTAACTGCTGTCTTATCCCCAAAGCTTAATTGAAAAGTTACTCCGATGAAATAATTTATTTTTCAGTGCAGATGAAATTTTAATTCCACATTAATAACGTTTGATTTAATGCCGGAGAGAGAAGGTGGGACCCAGAGTATCTATAGCTCCACATGTCACCTCATCCTAGACCTTTTAGAGTTATGACCTCCCCAAAAATACACATAGGCACCGGCGCTCTGTCTTGGTCGGGCCATTATTCACGCCAAAGCGGTGAAGGACACCGTGTGTGCAGCACTTCATCGTCTTCATGTCGTTCCGCTTGGAGGTGTTGACGTGTTGCTGAACAGTTTTAGAGCCGCTGGAGTCTGCACCTCCGCCAAGAGCCTCTCGTTCAATTATTTAGCATCATTTCATCAAAGAAACATAAGATCTTGTTTAGACACAACACTACATGCCAGATGTGCTGTCTTTTCACAGTCGCAGGCCCAGTAGAGGGAAAAGGTACAGTAAGGTACAGTGCTGAATAAACCCAGCCCATACAACACATCAGGTCTCATCAGGTCTCGTCAGGCCTCCATAAGGTGCAGCCTCGGACAGATGGTTGTCCAATATCACCGTGTCAGGACCATTATGTTTCTGTCTTATAGACTTTGGTTTTATTTTAACATCGTTGGTTTGAGCAGCATCTTGTAGTTTGGAAATATGGGACAGCAAATATGTTTGTTGTGGACATGAGTGATTATACTGTCTTTTCATTTAATTCCTAACATATGACATGTAACATAAGGTGATGCATAATCATCCTCCACACACAAAAACCAAATCAGATTGACTGATTGGAGGAATATATGGATTTGTGAGATACTGTAAACCCAAATTACTGCAAAACTCATATTACAAAGGCACCTAGAAATATTCTAAATATAAAGCCAACGTCATGTTTTACTGTGTGATTCTGCAGTAAATTGATTGACCATTATGATAATTCACAAACTGAATAGGGGCAGGTTGTGGTTGTTAAGGTCCTGTTTAGTTTACATGTCTAAAAAAATCATGACGACTCATACAAGTTTAATTAAAAGGACTTTTTTGACACTTCTTTGACATCCTGTCTCCCAGAGGCCTCGCAGCACTTTCCTACCCACTGAAGCTCTGGTCCTAAACAGGACACTGAGATATTCAAACTGACACTGAAATTTTTTTTTGCTTTGGCTGTTTGAACTAATTGCTCAGAAAGCTGGGCTCTCAGTGAGCCACAGACAGCCATGGCTACGGGCAGTTAACCACACTTGTTACTGAGCACTGGATATGGCTGATTGACTTCAGTGGAAGCACTTTGCCCTGTTGTTTGTGCAGTCTGAGATCTCTCTGTGCACCCTGGCTGCATGGATCTGCACGTGTCAGTGTGGAGAGATCCACTGTGTTTTGTTGCACGGCTCGCGTCGTGCGGCCCGGTGTTCGACTGTTTGTAAGAACCGGAGGAAATCGATGGCAAAGACATTAGGATGTAAGTCAAGCCGGGCTGAGTGAGGACACACCCTGACCAGCCATTAGACAGGGTCTAAGACGTGTGACTTCCCACGCACCGCTGCCCGCTGATGGCTGTGCGTGAGAGGAGGGAGGTCACGCTGTAGCCTCCAGTGTGTCACAGGAAGTGCAGTGGGACCAGAGGAGATGTGGCAGTACAGTCACTATGATTTTATGGTCTCTGCTGGTAGTTTCTGTCGTGGCCTCAAGTAATAGAGCTGCGATGTTTCCTCTGTGTCTGTCTCTCCGTCCCTACCTCTCTCCCTTACAGCCGTTGTGTGCGTGTGCTAATAACAATGTATGGGACTATCCAGCAGAGTGTATTTTATGGGTTGTTTTTAGGAGTCGTTGCTGGGTAACAGCAACTCTTCCGCTGTGCTTAGCTTTGAATAGCCATAAATCAATGGTACACAGTTTCCCAGCTGCCAGACTGATTGCAGTGCCATATATTGCCAAGTGAGCTCACACAGAGTCACAAGGACCATTCGGCCGATTGATAGAGAGATCCAGTCTTCCTGTTTCTCTTTCTCTCTCTCTTATATCATCTCATTGGCCTTTTTCTGTTTCCCACTGTTGTAGTCTGTCCTCTATTTAATCACAGGCCAGCAATCTAATCAGCATCAGACATGGATTATTATATAAACTCATCCAGATGAAAAAGCAACGCTTGGAAAAGTTATAGCTTTAAAGTGCTCAGGACTAAACCACATTCTTCTTCTTCTTCATGTTTTTCTGTGTCTGTGGACGGCCCAGCTACAGACAGAGATGTAAATGTCTAGTGCTGACATGCTCTCCTCTTTCAGTGACATCATGTCACTTCAAGCATTCACGTTTTATGGGCTGTCCTTGAGTGAACTTGTGTTTGTGCAGAAGCAACCAGGCCGAGTGTAACAACGCTCTGCTCCGAGCTGAGATAGACATTAACATTATTGATCTACAACGTGCCTTTGATGCTGTTTAATCAGCAGGCAGACAAACATGAATGGAAATTCACCTTAGGAAGGAGCACATCCCATCAGAGTTGCTGCCAATCGAAAACCTGCCTGTCTGTGAACTGCAGAGATAATTATTAAATTATCTGTGTAGTGGACCGTGCTCCGTACGTATCTCATTTGATACGCCTAAATGATTTCTCTCCATAGTGCATCAGTGTCCTACACGTTTTCACCAGACATTTAGATGCTTCTTGCTTTTTTTTTTTTTTTTATTAAGCTCCTACTGAAAACTATTCTCCAATGTATTGAGATCAGGAGGAAATGTACAGCTGATGGATAGGAGCTCAGGTTTTACTCAGGCAAGGCTCTTACATTTCCTCAGAAAATACCAGTGAGGACTGTTTCAAAGAGCAGGATTTAGTTCCTGTTGTCTCTTATTTTATTGATGGAGCTTCTGGACTGACTCCACATTTTCCTCAGCTACACTCTTCTTCATTCGGACCTTTTTCCTGTAATCATACAACTACACTTATGACATAACCTACATGCACCTACAAGTACAGGATTCATTGCCCCTGTGTGGCTCTACTGTACATTTTCTTTCTTATTTTGGGCCTAAAAAGGTTCCAACATAGAGAAAACAAATAGTCTTTATATATGTTGTATGTTTATCCTCATGTAGTGGTCACATGATAACAGCAATATGGTTTTACACTTGGAGATAATATCCTGTTACGTTAAAGAAGAAGCTTTATTAAGGCAGTGTTGTACATTTCTATCACTTCTTGTTATCATTTTTATTTTTATATTAACAAAGGATCAAATTTCTACATTTGTGTAAAGAGCTCCTTGTAAAATCACTTGACAGTGAGGTTCCTCTCAGTCCCATGGAGCCGTAAAGCAGCTTGTTGTTTTGGTTTTCCCGTGACTTCACTGCACTCACCACTGTCTTTTGAAATGCAGCAGGTTTCTGTCTTCAATAAAGCACAAACACACTGATGTGTTTCCACATACAACATGAAACATAAAGAGAAACTGGCTTTGTAATTTAAGCAAATTGAAATAAAACATAAAGTCTGAAACCCGTGGGAGACGCAGGCTCCTGAACCTTCCTGTGACCAACAGTTTCCATGGAGAGATGCAATCTAATATGCTACATTAGCTTATCGCAGCAGCCAGCTGGGGCAATACTGCATGCTACACATGGTCACACACACACACACACACACACACACATTCCCAATGCATTGTACCTCTGTTTGACAGACTTACAAAAACTAGGCTTTATTTTTAGTATGAAGCCTTATCTGACTTTGCTCATGCTCCTCACACATTGATGTAACTGGGTCTGTGGCAGCAAAGGTCTTCACTGATGCTGACATTTATGAAGGTGAGAGGTCAGTCGCGAGGGGGATGGAGACTACTTTTCTGCAGAACTTCATTTATTATTCAGAAGGGCCTGTCAGTGAAAGGACATCACTCAAGAGGAGACGTAAAGTGGTGTGGTCGCTGGCAGAATGAAACCGAAGTTTGCTGAGAGTTAGAGGCCAAAGCTGCTGCTGCTGAAGACTAATTCTCCAGCTGCAGCCGCACAGCACACCAAGGTTTTTATCACTTACTCTGCAGGTTGAGATGGGAAAGGTCAGTTTCCAGCCACTCACGCAGGAGTGACAGCCACGACTGAGTATGGGGGTGAAATTCTGTAGTTAGTCCAATACATTTTCTGACAGCAGACATATTTTACGTGGAGCCTCAATTCATGTGATCAGTCTCTGACCTTTCACACAGTCTTGTTAAGATGACACTGCTCTCTGTTGATGCTTTTGTCACATGTGCTTTACATATTTCTCATAAATTGATGGAGGTTTATGCGTTTTAACTTAGTGCACCTTTGTCCGTGACAGATCACCCAGAGACACTTGACTGTCGAGTAAATAGTGAAGAACTACAATGAAATGACACTGTGCCTTGTCCACAGACACACACAGTTAGACTTATATCACTTTGTGTCTTTGCTCCTCGACAGTGATGCCTTCTGGGAAAAAGGGGAAAGCTCAGCCATATTTACAGGTGGCTGTGCTATAATATTAATGCAAGCTTTTATAAAGTAATTTCCTCACTTGAAAAAACATACAAATATACTGTGATTACTAACCCACTGCGATAGTCTGATGATGAGCAGAGAGCAGCTTTTGAATTACTGCTTCCTGTAGGCTTTCAATTTGAGCTGGGGCAGGTCACATGACACACCAGGGTAAATTAAGGTTCACCACACATATTCAAAGCATTTGGTTTCTTCCTTCTTGGTGCATTTGCTTGTTGTTGTGCGTCTCTGCAATACAGACTGTACCCAGTGTTCCTAAAGCTACGTACTGAGCAGAGTTATACTACAACAAATGCACAAAAAGCAGTTGGGATATTTGTAGTCCCTCATCTCTGTGAAGGCAGGTGTAAATCCACCGCTGCTCCCAGCGTCTGCCAGGCTGAGGAACAGTAATTACCTGAACTCGATACAGAACCCAACACCTGAAAGCTCCGTGGACGAACAGTCAACAACAGGGTTCAATTAACACCAGATCACTTCCAGTCTCAGTGTGGGGCGTCACAGCTGCTGTGGCAGACAGGCCGAATTAAACAAAGCGTCGAGTTACGCTTGAGGTGAAGTTACGCCTTGAATCGTTTCGATAGATGCCTGAGACACATGTCGGCATGACGGTTCAGTAAACAAGGAGAACTTCTGATTTCCCAGTGAGTTCACCTGTGTGACGTGACTGTGGTTTCTAAATGAACCGATATACACGAAAAGCACAAAACAGAGACCGCACCCATGATTTGAAATGTCAGCGAGAACAGAGGCAGATGGGCGAGAGAGACATGCATTGTTCCCCAGACACGGCTCGTTCAATAGCTCCTGCTCTTTAGCAAATAGACTGAGAACACAAAGTAAACACGTGAGCTATGTTTAAATCCTGCGCGTCTCATTTTACAACACGCAGTCACAGGGTGATGTGTGCGTTCTCCAGAGAAAACAAAGCTTTAGGTCCAGTTTGCATTTGAAAGTCTACAGCAAAACTGATCCTCTGCCGCGTCACAGGTTCTGATGCTTCCTAGACTTAGCTCAGCTCTTCAGGTGAGGTTAGTGTGACTGGGAGTCATGTGACAGGTTTTCCCAGTGATGTGTGTGTGTTACCAGAATCAGTGCAGTGTGTCTGGAAGACTGGTCCTGAAAGAATAACTCAGAGCAAGAACGACCCAGAACATATTTATCTTCATTATTTGCATGAAAATCAAGAACATCAGCGTGAACCTGCTGAGAAACCCGTGACATTGAGCTATTTTCAAAAAACAGTCTCCCCTGAGGAGCTGGAGGATGAGCAGTTGTTTTATTAATGGTGTTTGCTCAAAGAAATTTCGAAGGACAATGCAGACGAGTCGTGGTTTTTAATATTAAACAGGGTATTTGTTTCTGATCCTAATGAGCCACAGCCGGTGCGACGTGATGAAGCCACCTTAGTGTGACATCCAGCACAGCCACACCAGATTTCCTACCTTAGCATGGTAATGGCACTTCTTTCCCCAGGGGCTTCTATAAATAAATATGCTGCCACACACACACACACACACACACACACACACACATATACTTACACAAACAGACATACATGCACTAACTTGAACATTTTCCCATCCACACTCTGGCATGTTTTTATTTTAGCCTGTTATTTTCCCACTCATTCTCCCCATGAAGCACACGTGCACACACACATGCACGCACGCACACACACACACACACACACACACACACACACACACCTTTAAATAGATGCACTGATGTTGTAATTTAGTTGATTGTTTGTGACAGGCTGGAGCCTTTTTATTGGACTACATTAAACTGTTTGGCAGTCGTCTCGCTTCTCAACACAAGACTGTCTAGTTCACAGGCATGTTCCTTTTCTACATCAGCAGAAGGACCAGAGACGTGTCCTTTCATAGAAAGGAGAGAGTGTGAGGGACTGAGACACACTGGTAGCACAGTGTCTGTGGTGATGGACAGTGGTCAGAAGCCTCTGGGCTTTAACTTGCAGTTAGTGCTGTTGGAAATGATAATGTTCAGGAAAACAGGCTAAGGAGAGTTGAATGACAAGACTGATCCCACTCTGATATCTGTACACTAAATACTGCATGAAGCTACTGCTGGTTAGCTTAGCTTAGCAAAAAGCCTGGAAACATCACCTGCCCCACACCTCTAAACTCCTTTGTCATCTCATTTCACATCGTCTCATCCCCACAGAAACTTTTACAGAGGGAGTCGTGTGAGGAGCCTCTTTCTTGGCTAAGCACAGTAACTTTGCTTGAGTCTCCACCGGTTTCCTGACAACTTTACAGTGATAACTAGAGCTAACACGTCAATTAGTGCACGTTAGAAGTGAGACAGGGCCAGAGTAGTTCCTTTCCCCTGTCTCCAGTCTTAATGCTGAGGTAAAGCTAATTGGCTGCAGCCTCTAGCTACAAATTGAACAAGCAGTTATGAGAGTGGTATTGACATTTTCATTTAAGTCTTGGCAAGACTGCAGATAAGCATTATTTTCCTAAAAGGCAGGACTACTTTAAATAAGAATTACACTGTGCCCTCCTTTGTGCACTACGGTACAAGGGCTTGTTACCTAACGGCTGCTGTGATTGGTACCTGCTGCAGGCTTCATTTGCACCTGATGGCACAGAGCAACCAGCTCTCTGAAGAACTTTAGAAGCTGCTCAAGTACCAAAGAAAAGGATGAGGACCAAGTCCAACTGAGGTAGAGTGTTGTTGACACTGAATGTTTCCAGACAGAACAGAATTAATAATATAATAATATTTTTAAAAATCATAAATTCTCCATGTGGCTTAAATCCCTTATTTACAGTAAAATCAGACAGACCACTGGGCCTGTCTGCTTCATGTGTTACTGCATGTGCAGCACGTACAGTATGTGGGTGCATGTATTTATTGTGCTTCTCTGAGTGAGAGAGAGGGGGGCGACTCTTCAGGCTCAACACAGCAAATAATTGCAGATTTGATTTAAAGCTGAATGTAAGGACATGCTTTCCTTGTTGTTTTGACGTGTTTCTGTCGTCGAGTGTCTGAGCTCTGCATTTCTTCCTTCAGGTTAGAAAAAATATGTCGTCATCCAGGGAGGCTCGTGGGAAAACAGACCGGGCTGTGTCAGCCAACCATGTAGTGTTCAAAGGTCTTATGTAGAATCCAAAGTGAACAGCATATGGTGAAGTGATAGAGAGTTAAAGGTCACATCCTTGTGGTATTTGGATGCTAATATTGATGGTAATTATGTGAGACCCTATGGTGTGCTGACTCAGAACAGGAACTAATGTTTATGTGTTGCAGTTCCATTTAGGAGGAGTGCTTTGGGTACCAGAGTACTGTAGATGATCCATATGAGACTCAAGAGGTCACCTCATTGGTAAATGAAGTCCCTTGGGTGCAGCTGGAGGCAGTGCACCTCAGCATATTGAATGACTTGGGTGTTAATGGGAATTTAAATCTGTCCTTCGCGTACCATACTGTGTTACCAAGAACCAGTGTAGCTGGTAGGCTGGCAGTGCAGAGTGGGTGGACTGTGTGAGTTTCAATCACTATCCCACTAATCTCCAGGCAGCAGTCCCAGGAGTCTCTGTTCTCCCCAATCTATTGCCAGAGCCTCAGCCTACTCGCTGATCTCATTTCTCTCACTCCTTCCTCCGCCTACCAGACACCAGCCACCTTAGCTTTATCTGATATATAGGCCACTGGAATGTATATGCATGCTGGTCTTAAGTGGGACAAGCACGAGGGGCCAAGAGAGAAGAGAAGGAAATATAGGCCACGGGTTGAAGGTTACAAAACTACAGATATCTCTCCTGTCCACTTTGAGTTAGTTCACATGATAATGATCGATACTCGTACGAGTCGGGCACATGAGATGCATCTGAAGCTCTTCTGAGCGTCACGTCAGTCCCAAAGCACCTTGGGCAGCTCCATCTCCCAGAGGAGCAGAAGCTGAGAGTCAACAAGTCCTGGGTAAACTGAGCAGCGTGATGTAAATTGAAAGGGTTAGTGATCTGTGGGAAACCGGACTCCCCTGTCATTTCATTAACACGTCTGTGGTCCCAGATGCAGCTCTCTTGAGGCCAGAAACAGTCGAACTGTAAAGAAAAGAGCCTGGTACGTTTGTTGGATGTTGGATGAATGAATCCGCTGTAGACAGAAAAATAACTGGCAACTGTTTTGATAAGTGACTCATTGTTTCTGTCATTTTTCAGGCAAAAAAGCAAAAACTCTCTGGTGCAGCTTCTGAAATCTGATGATTTGCTGCGTTTCCTTTGTCATATTCAAATTAAGTTGAATACTGAGGTTTTGTACATTTGACTGAACAGGCCAATATATGCAAACGCATCACTAGTCAGCCCAGGCTCACTGATTTATTGATACTATGAGATGTCATGGTTTAAGAACAGTAGACTGCATCTTTAAAGAATCAGGAAATAAAACTATAAATATAATCAAACTAATTCAGTTTTCTCTAAGCAGATATAATAGAATCCGACATGTGTTGAACAGATTTCATCCTGAGTCTTTTCCATCACAAAGTGGTGATGAGACAACATGTCCGAGTCATTGCTAATCTCATTTTGCCTTTATGTAAGACGGTCGGTCAGCACCGTGGGTTCGTACCGGGACAGCTTTGAGAAGATGAGACGAGGAGGCTGCCTCTTCATCAACACTCTGCCCAGATCAAAATCAGTATTACATGGAAATCCCAGGGGCTATCCCATGGAAACCTTGGCTCTGTGGGTAATGCCAGCAACAGTGTTGACAAATCTCTAAGGATTTCCTTTCTAATCTTAGTGTGATCTCACACTCTCAGGGACTAATGCTTAAAAGTGATTACAGAAGTGGAGAAAAACGCTCTTAATTACAGAAATGATTGCAGTTCTTGCTGCAAAGCACATTAACTTTGAACAAAGGACCAAAGAGATTTGTTAAACTTATTTTGCACAACTAAAAGATTTTTTATGTTTATATATAACAAATAGAAATGAGCATAATAATAATAATAATACATTATGTGAAAAAGTCATGAAAATCCACTAGTTAAATACCCACAAATGTGTAGTTCAGCCAAGGTGAATTACTGTAATTAGGTTTCTTGTACAATTTGATTTGCAAGCTCAAATACTAAAGAAACAAGAGACGTGCAGATGATAAATGAGGAGAACAAGCTCTGAAAGAGGAAGGACGAGCAGCTCCTGCATATATTATATATATATGATGATAGTTTGGGGATTGACCTTGGGGTGAAATGAAAATAACAATTACACTGAATGATTTAATAACCAATGAGACAGTGGTGAGACCAGCCATGTTGTCTGGTTTAGAGACAGTGGCACTGAGACAAAGACAGGAGGCAGAGCTGGAGGTAGCAGAGCTGAAGATGTTGAGGTTCTCTCTGGGAGTGATGAGGATGGATAGGATCAGGAATGAGGACATCAGAGGGACAGCTCATGTTAGATGGTTTGGAGAAAAAGCCAGGGAAGCCAGATTGAGATGGTTTGGACATGTTCAGAGGAGGGACAGTGAATACATTGGTAAAAGGATGCTGAGGTTAGAGCTGCCAGGAAGGAGGCCTAGAGGAAGACCAAAGAGGAGGTTCTTGGATGTAGTGAAGGAGCACATGAGGATAGTTGGTGTGGGTGAGGAGGATACAGAGGATAGGGTTAAATGGAGGCAGATGATTGGCTGTGGCGACCCCTGAAGGGAGCAGCCCAGAGGAGAAGAAGAAGATTTAATAACCAATGAGAAATAATTGCACTGAAATGGTTTTGGAGTTAGTGTGGAAACAGAGGAATGAAAGGTACAGAGTTGGTCTCTGGCTACTTAAATGGCCATAGAGAACAACTGTAGTGTACAGACATGGGGTCATGGTAGGTCTTACTGTCACTTTATTTATCCCTGCAGAATTGTCTTTTTGCTTGCACCCTCCAGTAATAGCAGGGTGCAGGGTCACAGCAACAGAAGTGCCTAGAACAATAACAGGAGGGAAAGACGGTCTCTGTAAGCACCCGGACAGCCCGCAGCTTTCCTTTAATAGATCAACAAATACAGTCATTGGTGGGCAGGGCACCAGCTGCACTAGCAGCAGAGGAGGCAGATTAGTAGTGGGAAGGATAACAGCTGCAAATTAAAATGACTTCCTGACTGATTCCTTTCATAAAGGGGAGCGCTGCGACTGCCCACTGGGTAGGCAGTAAAGTGCTGTTTACTCAAACCAAAGGAAGGTTTGATCGGTAACAGGACTGTTTGTGTGACGAACAGAACGTTGGCTTGAGGAGAATACAGTAAGGGTCAGGAGAAGTTAAAGGAGGCTGCTTATGTGTGTTTTTGTCTGGGGTCAGGATCTCCATGTATGGCAGTAATTGGCTGGGCCAGCATTCTTGACTGTCGGCCAGTTTACAACAGGAGAGATGGATATAAGGAGCATGTGGAGCATCAACCACCAATCTGACAAGTGTTTAGCTTCTCCTCTTTCAGTGTAACTCTCCACTTGGGCGTCATGCTGGAAGATCTGAATTAACAGCACAGAATTATGCAACTAAAGTGCTGTTTTTTAATCATGCTTTTGTCTGGCGCCTCCTCAAATCTGCCTAAAGACTGGTGTTTCTCCCTGTGCCCGGTGGCTCCGCTCCAGGGTCTCGAGGCTGGCAGCAGCATTACAGTAAACACATCCTTTTATTATTTAGAGATTTGTTCCACTTGCAAATCATTGTCGCTGTCACTCCCACATTATACAACGAAAACCTCAGTCCTTCCAGACTGGGAATCAGCTACAGTCAATTCTGTGCCAGCTGCTAATACTCTGCAGTAATTTGTCATTCCTCCACTACTGTGATGGCGAGATTCAGATTCAGCACAGGCAACGAGTTATTACACAATTACAGCCAATAATCCACATATGATGCATAACCCATGGTTGAGACCTGTACGTGGACTGAAAAGATCTGATTTTGCAGCCAATCATCTCCCTAAAACAAAGACTAGATCGTTATTATCTATTGTCACTTTTAGAATTTATTGTGCTTCATTCACAGTGAAGATAATTATTATCCAGGCCTGTAAAAATACATTTTTAGTAGCTATAGTGGTAGTTGTGCTATACGCTGAAGAACTGAATTACCACCTGACCGAGGCGACGCCTTCTGATGTCTTGTTTGGTGTGACATGTCATTTAATTCAAAACTAAACAGAAGAAAGAAATTAAGAGGCTGGAACATAAACAGTTTATCATTTTCACTTAAAAAATACTGACGTGGATGATTAGTTCTGCATAATATTCCTGTACATTGATGATTAAATAAAGCGACAAAGCTGTGATTAGTTTTCTTAGTTTTCTTTAATGATGCATTAAATTGTCATAAGTCAAATCAAAATACATTTCATCTGTGTGTTTTTTAAGCAGAGACTAAAGAGGGAGATCCATACGCAGCATGTCAGTGTTTAGAGCTGACTGATGAAGGTTTATATTAGATACATGTCTATACTAGTCCCTGAAGCCTGAATTTACTGAATTCTCCTTTCAGTGTAACCAGAAATGCTGAGTGTTAATCAGGAATCGGCACTGACAATGACTTGGAGTGTATTTTTCCAGTGTATGGTTCAGGACGATCACGTATCCCCCGGTATCTGTTTTTGTGAACGCCTCGCTGCATCCGTTATGCAAACGCTTAGAAAGCCTCATGTCACCATGGAAACTATCAGCTGAGCTGTACTGCAGTGCCCCCTAAGGAGATCTGCACAGACTACGTGCCGCTGTCTGCCGGTCCATGTGTGTCCCGTGTAACTGTGGCTGTACAGTATCTGTGCATTGTGTGAGTGTGAGAACGAGCCGAGAGGTAAAAAGACACAATAGGCGTCTGTGGTCTTCTCTCTGCTGCTGTTACATCAGGACGCTGATGGGCTATTTCTTATTATCAGCGTGCCGTTCAGTCTGTCACACCGGTCGCTTGCGGCCGCCTGCCATTCTTTGCATTTGCAATATGCTTTGACACACGATTCCGCTTTTCTGTCTCATTACAATCTCTGTCTACTCTTGTTACAGTATGACTGAAGGGCCCCGGGGCCCTGACCTACACTGAAATGTGATTTACTGTATCTAACAGACTCATATTCTGCCCTCTTGTTCGTTTTAGCCTGCCTTCACAGAGACAGCTGTAATGAGTGTTTTATTTTATATCTCAGGCCTCTGAGCTCAGAATGAATGTTCATCTTTTAAAGGTTAGATCCCTATAAACTCTCTTCCTGTTGGAAATGTCACAGTCGCTGGTTCTCCCCTGTCTCCTGGTCATCCTCGGTAGAGGACAGAAACCCTTTTTTACTCAGTTTCTGTGGTTGGAGATTATTACACAACCTCTTTTGTCATTTCATTGAGTTGTTAAGGAAAATAGGTCACATTACTCACGATACACTTTAAACCTTTTTAACTTTCGGTCTCTTTCTGCATTATCTGAGGATGAGCATGTGTCACTGAGTGCTGCATATTCCCACAGACGAGATGTGAGCAGGAAACATTAGTGACTTGAAACCGATGTAGGAGACATACCCTATGGGCTCACACACACACACACACACACACACACACACACACACACACACACACACACACACACACACACACACACACAGACACAGCTGGGGTCTTTGATGGCCGGTCCGTCCCTCCACTCTTACTGAATCATTTAGGCAGAAACGTGGTGGGTGTTTCATTTCAACAGAATGAAAAGTAGGTGGTTTTATGTTACACTTCACGTTACGCCATCGGTGCAGTATAGAATCTGTCGTGTGTGGTAGCTCCAGTACATGTCAACATGCAGTAGTGATGCCACTTTGGGGTTTTTTTGAGTTTACAAAGAAACCAACCAAACCTGGAAGTATCTGGAGGTGGATGCTGACATCCTGTTACACTGTGTGTTTGGATATTTTAGATATATTCAGCTTGTTGCTTAATGATCTAAGGGAAATGGCTTCGACATCACACTGGGCCTTTTCTGTCTGTTCTCTCAGAGACTATTTTATATGAAGCTGATGGTGCGTAATGGAGCTCAGCTGCACGGTCCATCAGGTGTAACAACCAAGCATTTACTAATCACCCACCTCATAAACAGACATGTCTTCATGCTCAGACAGGATGTGAGAGACAGATGCACTAGGAGAGATGTGAAGTCACAGTGAGGGAAAAGAAAAGTGTGCAGAATGAAAACAGACTGCCAGGCGTCTAGAGCTGCAGCATTTTCTATAACTGCCACCCGGTGAATTTGTTGTCATGGCTGCACTGCGCTGGGGGCCTGGCTCACTGGGACCAGATAATTTTAGTTTTAATGCATTAGCAGTTTCACAGGTACATACAGCGAGGTGCGATGTGACAGACTGCAGCATCTCTGCTGTGAGAGGGAACTGAAGAAATATCTGCTGCTGCACAACCTCCATCAGGGGATGGGACTTCAACTCTTAATGACAGTTGATTAAACGGCCAATTATATTATTAACCATAGTGTTAAAGATGTAGTTTGACATGTCCCCACAGAGATGACTGATACCGGGCTTAGGTCTGTGCAGTAATATGAAAGAAGCCTGTTAGCTCAGCATGAAAACCAGAGACACACAAGTTAAAGAGTTAGCATCCATATCCCCTGTCACCTATAAAGCTCACTAATTAAAATATTCTGCCTCCTTTGTTAAATCTGCAAAGAAATTGTTGTTTTTTTGCAAATTAAATGTCAATATTTTATGTGCAAATTGAAAATGTGCATATGAGGTCCCTCCTTTTGTTTGAGATCACAGTCCATTTTTATTCTGACCCTTAGCTGTGTAATCTAAAATACCTACAGCCTCCAGACCGTAGTCTCATATTTAATGTCATGTGGTCAGTGATATTGATCTTTTCATCTAACTGTTGACGAGAAAGTGGATATCTTTTAATCTGATTACATGAAACCATCAGATCTGTCTGTGTTGAATGTCATCGTATGTCCAGCTCTGAAACTGTAGTGTAGACCTGATATGGGACCATAGAGGATTACAGGCAGGGACCAGGCCTCTCCTGTTTCAGGTGGTGTTTGCTGTGAGCAGCCCAGGAAACTCTCTTTGCTCAGTGCTGACACCCAATCATGTCACAGAAGCCCAGCGACTGCTGATCTTTGTGGTAAACACCGAACAGGGCTGTTGCGTCACAGGGTGGGGGGGTCACCGGAGACAGGAAAATTAGTGAGCGTTAATTAGCCTCTCAGCAGACACCGGTTCTGATCGGCTCGTGGGCTCATGTCAGACTTCAGGTCTGAGATGAAACCGTGCGATAAAGCTTTGGGAGTAAAGAGCATAACATCCTCTTCATCAGTCTAATGTACAAAGTTTTCACTGAGAGTGACTTTTCTGAGTTCCAGTGTTTTCTGTTTGTGTCATAATCTGCATTAAATCATGTGGAGGCTTCTGGTAAAGATTACATCCTTTAATCAAGTTCAACCTGATGTGATGTGATTGATTGATTGATTGATAGATTTATTGCACCACCAAACACTGGTGGCTCTGTGGCATTTCCTGGTCTCCCCTTGTGTGTTGAACTCACCAGCACACCCATGATAAAAGATGAAAAAGAAACAACCAAGCTGCCAAATGTTTCCTGTGTGTTTTCTCTGAGCTGGCAGTGATTCTGCATCATATATTCTGCTGTGTTTTTCACTCGCCTGCCAACGTTGCTGCCAGTTTTAGAGTGAGCAGAGACCATAGCAACAAGAGACAGCTGGAGCTCCAGTCTGCAAAAAACAACAAGTAGAGAGAACAAAAGATTTTGAGTCCTTGTCATTGTCAGCTGGGCGCGATGTGTCTTCATTGAGTGGGGATGTGATTGCACTGTAAGGCGTGAGTATTGACGACGTGATGCTGCTCAGGCCCACACAAAAACACCCAGTGTATCCGAGAACCGTACGTCTCAGGATCACAGATATCCGATGCTTATTGGGTTTGTAGACCTCGGCCCTGCAGACCTACTGAGGGTTCGAACAGCAGGCGAGGAAGAGCAGATGGAGACGGCACGTAGTTCAGTAAAAGTTCAACTGATTTCAGCTCATGTGAAACAAAACTAACGCTCACTTCGAATGAACTGAAAGACACAATCAAATCATCATAGCTACTAAAAAATAAAGAAAAGCCTTTTGTGGTTTTCACATTCAGGTTTTATGATCCTTATGTTCAAACTAAAGGAAATACTTTCTGCTTACTTCTATACCTTATATAATTAATCATATTTTAAAGGTTCATGTCCCAATTTCCCATTTTACCCAATTGTCCTATATGCCACTCAGTATACATTACATATTGACCCCACTGTGGTTCTTATGCATAAAGAAAATAAATGTGAAAGTATTTTTTAAATAAATATGAATAATTTTAGTCAATGGAAAATACACTCACCTATTCTACTCATTTCACAGTATTAGATGTATATATATATTTACTGCGAGTTGTATTTCCTCTGCAGAAAGAATCTAAGATCAGTATTATAGATACAAACACTTGAAGCAAAGGTAACAACAGGAAGCAGGGGGATTTCTGGGGATCGAGGAACAATTTATAGTTTGAAATCAATAATCTTGTATCATGAAGGTGATATGGATCTGTAAGCCTCCTTTGCACTGCCAGCAGAGCAGCTCCTGTCTGGTATTTTATCACTTAATAATCTTTTATCGGTCTTTCATTTCATGCTTGAGCTGATTTATATTCCTTATAAAATCACTCAGTCAGGGGGAGGGCAGTATCTGCAGCAATACATCATAACGCACATGATCCACTCTCAGATGTTCTAACATGTTGCAGTTTTCTTTGTGATATTCTTATCTTGGACTATGTGTTTTCAGTGTACACAGGTGACACAGGTGTTCCAGATGTTTCATAGATCAGGGGCAGTAATGGTTTGTCACAGCAGAGCAATGTCTCCTCTCACTTCCTCACTCTGTCACCATCATTTTTCACAGTGTCTCCTATGTTCCTTTTCTCCTCATCTCAACTTTGTTCTGGACTAAAAACATGGTCTGGAGCACCTGGTCTGCAGTAGCCCCTGGCCTCCAGTGATAGGGCTGTGTGTAGTCAGAAGCTGCACACGCCAACATGTACACGATTATGTTATCACACAAAACACACACACTACACGTTGGTGCTCACACACTTCATGCTCTGTGTCTGTCGTTTTAGCACCACCTTGACACTTCACCCTGAAAGGACACGTCCTGTAGCCACAAGCTCAATAATCCATCTCCCTGTCTCCTCCCCAGCGCGCAGCACGGCCTCCCTGCTAGAGGCCTAAAGGTGGAACAGGAACGGTTTCTGGGCAAGGTGAAATGAGGCGAATGAGGAGAAAGGCACATCTGTGTGGGACACAGGAGGTCTTGTTAGTGTGGGAGATGCCTTTGCACATGTGATTCAGAAACAGATGGGAAAGTTAGTCTGGGGACACTTATATAATTAGAACCTGTGTATTGATTTTCAACCACATTGCAATACAGACTATTTAATAATTAAGACTCCTGGTTGCTGGAAAATCATTTAAAACAGGTGTCCTTCTGGTAGCGCCCAGAAGCTCCTTGTTGCTACTTTAATTATTACTGTTCGTATTCCTGCTTTTTTATTACTTCATAACATCTGTGCATTAAAAACACTAAATAATAGACAGTTTATTTATAGCAAAAGTAAAAATACATTTTGCCATTGCAAAATAACTTTTCCATTTGTTTATTTATTGAGGTGAAACTACAAACTGCATAAAGACCATCAGTCTCTACAGGAGCTGATGTGTGTCTGCTCCCTCTCTAAAGGTCTGACAGGTTATAACTGTTACTGCCGCCTGTTTTATGAATCAAATATTAGTTAATAGCCATTAATCATTACTGAACAAGGCAAACTTTCAAAACCACAGTGTGTTATTTTAAATTCTGACGAGCTGGAACAGCCCACTGCTGAACGAGTGGATGTACTGTGCTGCATAGGCTGATTTTAACTGGTCTGGCCAAAGCTCATAAGAAGACTAAAACCATTAATGAATTGATCCTGCTAGCAAGACTCTTCTGTGTCCAGTTGTTTTAGGAAATTACCGAACCTACAGTCAGTTTGGTCTCGGTAGCAAAACTATAAAATGCTACCAGCCTTACCCTGTAGCGATCTTTAAAATACTTAGAGGAGAACAAATGGGGGAAGCCTGGCTGCTTTAATTGTAATTAGTTTATGTAATTAAACCTTAGAAGGAAGTGTTTACACCTGTAAAAGGTGACAAACCGGTTCTCCACAACAATTCTCCTTCGTTTACTGACAATATAATTCCATGCACCTTTTTACTGAGGCCTCTAATAATAAAAAACCTCATATCCCACAGAGGAAACTGCAGCAGAACCACAACAGGCTCTGCAGGAGGCCTGTCAGCTGTTGGGCACAGGGCCAGAAAACATTTATTGGAAAATCACAGAAGAAGTAGTACAATAAGAGGATTAGAGATGGCATCTTGCACTCAACATGCCCACAGAAAATAAAGTGAGTGAGTCATGTGTGACATAATCCCTCCATTGATTCAGCTCATGTGGTGAAAAGGGCAAATCCGGTTACGATGAGGACGGACCAGAAGTGCATCAGCATTTCACAAGGAACGAGGGAAGGGAGGAACCTTGTTCTTCTGGCAGACACAGTTCTACTTTGTACATCATGCCATTTGTTCTCCGACTCAAATGTCTCGTATTTTTCTTTTCCTTCATTCCTTATAGGTCTACAGTCGAAACCAGACTCTCTTCACTTTGCACTGACTGTCCTCTCTGTTTTACCTCTTCTCATTCAAAAACAACAAAATGGAGAGAAATTTACAAACTGAACACGGACACTTTGCTTTGCACTTTGTCTTTTTTTAAATAAAGACGCCTAAATAAGAAGGGTCAGGGTTAGAGGGTTGCCAAAAGTCATGAAATGCACAGTTTTCCGTCCCGGGAGACGAGCACAGCCCGGCTCCACACCAGGGATCCTGATGGGACGCCCTCTCTGAAGTAGCTCCTGCCATGTGCTCACAGAAACTCTCCTAACAGCAGAAGTAAGATTGTGTGGTGTAAGCAGCGTGAAAACTAGGCTGCTTCTCTACAGTCCGTCATGGCCCAGTGAGCACCCGCTCACACACACCCCCTCACACACCTTTTCCAGGACAGGAGAGCTTGCACTTCAAGAGGATATTAAATATTCAGTATCCTGCCTCCAGGCCTGTGGGGAAGGGAGGGCGGCTCTGGGCTAATTACTGAAGTGCGAGTGAATATGTATGTGTGCCCCGTGTGTATTATTTACTGTACGTGTTGGTATAGAAAGGCGTCGTGTGTCAGGGTTGTGTAGAAGCAGCAGCAGCCCTCATCTGAATCACCTCCAACAGGAAGTGAGACAGGCTGTTCCCATGACCTCACCCTTTAGAGCTAATGAGGCAACACAGCACCAACCATAACCCTCTTTAGCAGTGCGTCTGTCTTAATGCTCTATATAAGGCCAACATATTCATTTTCCTCTTTTTAGCTCATGCAGTCACTTCACATTTCCTAACCAAGAAAACACCAGTTTCTTTTGCAACGCTCAGACTCAGTGTCACAGGCTCGTCATCGTGCTGAGTGTCCTCTCACTCTATCTGCGTCTCCGGGGTGAGATCTCAAACATCCTGTAATCTCCTTCCTGGCTGACCCCTGTCGGCGTAGGGCCGAGGTGGGAGGGGGAAAGGTGAGGAAGGCAGAGTCTGATCGGGCCGTTCTCCAAACACAACACACCCGGTCTCAATTTCAGCTCCAACTTTTATATTCAGCGTGAGTCATTAGCCGAGCTCAGGTCTGGTCAGTGCGTCAAGTTAGATTAGTCTTGATCTGATGAGTGCACTTTCCACTGAGGCTCAGTAGCCGGGGTGCTTTTGTCTCTGTTACTAAATCTACGCACGTATTGTACAATATTTTAACAAGGTTGAACCTTTCTGACTTCAACGTCCTCTAGAGCAGAAAATCCTGATTCTAACTTTTACCTTTAAAGGTAAGATGACTGGTTCGCTGGTTCACGCTGACATTAGCTGCTTTGGTCTCTTATATACCTATAATGGGTTATACTGGGGAGTTTTTATCCATCACTGGGATCCAGACTGGCATATAATCTATTTCAGGGAAGGGCTCTGGGAGAATTTCAATGTTTTCTCTGCCTTTTATTCGATTCTCACAGTTGAACTCTTTGGCTGCTGAGGTTGACCTGCCTTTCGTTTAACCTGCTGAGCCCTCTTAATTCCCCTACAGCAGTTTCTCTTTTTTTAGCTGCTCACTCCTCAAAGGCCAAGGTAGATGTACAAGCGGCGACTTGTCGAGATTAATTAAAGCTTATAGTCGCTGATAGATGCCAGGGAATAATCCTGCTCACCACTGGCCTGGGACACAGCCTCCACAGTGACCTTGTGTTGGATTTCACACTGATTCTGGGACAGGAATAATAATGTGGTACAGATACATATCCACAACTGTGCAGCCTCTTTAATCCCCAGCAACATGACCAGACTCTATTGTACTCAGCAGATTATATCATTAGTAGGTAGCTCATTGTTGCAGAGGCCTGTGGTACAAGCTACACATTGTGATTTGCCTGGATTGAAGCAAAACAGAAATACAGAAGGAGACAGCGATTATAAAAATGTACCAGTAAAGTCTTACGGTGAGGAAAGGAGAGGAAAGTGTGTTGATATGCTGACATGACATTTCACGAAGGCTTTAGAAAAAGCTAAATGGGACAGGAACTAGTATCATCAGAGACCTGCTGGACACCATGAACTTGAGTTTCTCAGGGGACTGACCTTCTTCCTCTGACATTGTAAAAGCAGCGTTTCACCGTGGAGGAGCGTTTTGACTTTCAGCGTATACTTCAGGGACAGTCAGCTGCTAACTTTAGCCACAATGGCTCCTTCAAACGTGTGATCTGTGACGTCTGTTGGAAATACTTTTATGTTTGTTTGAAATAAAAACCTTAAAGTGTGGTGCCAACTACAGGTTCAGTGATACGAAGCAGATGGCTTCAGAGTTACAGCCTTTTAATCTTTTACTTTTCTAATTGTTTCAGTTTCGCAGCAAAGTGAAGCATCGATGATCAAACGTTTGCTGTTTGTTTGGCAAAGATGAAAAGTGGATTGAACGTGCAGTTATTCTGAAGCCATGTGTGTTTTTCCACATCCCAAATACTTTGCATTTAATTTGTCATTTCATCGACACAGACTAAAAGTTTTTTCAAACTGATCCCAAATAAAACTTTTTATTTTTAATTTTCAATTATTTTTTTTTATTTAACCAGGAAATAAACTCACTGAGATTAAAAATCCCTTTTTAAGTAAGAAACAGCAGCATTACAGTTACAAACAGACATTTTAACCACTCATCTATAAAATAAGTAACAGTGCAATACAAGGCAGGGTTCCTGTAACATCCACTAGTTAAAACACCTACAGCCAGAACTTTCTTTGAATGTATTTAATGAGACCAGCTAAACTATTCCAGGCATCATGTTTAGAAGGGACAGACAAGAAATCCTGTGACTGAAGACTGTAATAATTTGAATTCTGACATGTACAGACTTGAAGATGCCCAGGAAGCAAACCTAAGACATGTTTATAAATAGATAAATACCTAACAAAGGTCTGCAACCATGCTAGCAGGTCTCTGATGTTGTACTTTGGCTGCTTTGAGACTGCTAACTTGCTAACAGTGGCTAATTAATACAATGAGCTGAGACTCACTGGAATATCATTCAGGTGTTTGGTCGTGGACAAACAAACATGTGACTTGATTAGAGCAGTAGAAGAGAAGTGGAAAACCCAGACTGGGAACAAGAGCAGGACATTTCATCCTGAGGGAAACTTGAATATCTGTAAAAAACTCAACATATCTAATTTGTTTTGGTGCTAGAGGGACGACCATCTCCAGTCACTGTGGAATTCAACCTGCAGGGCTATGAATATGGATGTAAACAGAGTGACTAACATCATTATATCTAGAGAAAAGCATGTGATGGGAATATAACCCAGACATTTGGCTCAGTATTTTTTCATGTTTGTGTTTCATTCTGTGTTTTCCAGATCCTGGCTATTATCTCCATCCTCTTCATTGTGTTGTCCACCATTGCCTTGTCTCTGAACACTCTACCGGAGCTGCAGGACACAGATGAGTTTGGTCAAACCACAGACAACCCACAGCTCGCCCACGTGGAAGCTGTGTGTATCGCCTGGTTTACCATGGAATACCTGCTCCGTTTCCTCTCTTCTCCCAACAAATGGAAGTTCTTTAAGGGTCCTCTAAATGTCATCGACCTGCTGGCCATCCTGCCATACTACGTCACCATCTTCCTGACAGAATCCAACAAGAGTGTGCTGCAATTTCAGAATGTCCGACGCGTGGTTCAGATTTTCCGCATCATGCGGATTTTGCGTATTCTGAAGCTGGCGCGACACTCCACGGGTCTTCAGTCTCTGGGCTTCACTCTCAGGAGGAGCTATAATGAGCTGGGCCTGCTCATCCTTTTCTTGGCCATGGGCATCATGATATTCTCCAGCCTAGTGTTCTTTGCAGAAAAGGATGAAGAAGACACCAAGTTCAAAAGTATCCCAGCTTCCTTCTGGTGGGCCACCATTACCATGACCACAGTGGGCTATGGGGATATCTACCCAAAAACTCTACTGGGAAAGATCGTTGGGGGTTTGTGCTGCATCGCTGGAGTACTGGTGATAGCCCTGCCTATCCCCATCATTGTAAATAACTTCTCTGAGTTCTACAAAGAGCAAAAGAGGCAAGAGAAAGCTATTAAAAGAAGAGAGGCCCTGGAGCGGGCCAAGAGAAATGGTAGCATCGTCTCTATGAACATTAAAGATGCATTTGGTCGCAGTGTAGAGCTCATGGATATAGTGGTGGAAAAAACTGATGAAAAGAAGGAGAAGGTGCATGATAATCATGTCTCCCCTAGTCAGCAGAAAGGGACACCCAAACTCAAGTCACAGACCAGCACCAGCAGCCCCACCAAGACTCTTGAAACAAGTTACCAAGAGCAGGCCAAGGCCTCTGGCAGCCCTCAGCATCTCAGCGCACAAAAACTGCAGGAGATGTACAACAAAATGGCCAAGACCCAGTCCCAACCTGACCTTGACAGTAAGGACAAAGGGCCACTGTCCAAAGCAGCTAGGCAAAGAGCTGAGTTTGAGATGGGCAACCTCCCCGCTGAAGCTCTCTCGAGCACCGTGGAGGCAGTGACCAATATGAGGAGCATATCCAGCATTGACAGCTTCATCAGCTGCGCCACCGACTTTCCTGAGAGCTCTCGCTTTTCCCACAGCCCTGTCAGCAACATGCCAGCGAAGGTCAGCACCAACCCTACTCTGGAGCCCACCTTGGAGAATGAGCATGAAGGGTCCCAAGGCACCCCCACACCCCTGACAGGACGAGGCACCAAGCCCAGCCCCAGGGGTCTGCGCTTCAACAACCCACTTAAAAGTCGCTCACTCAAGGTGAACTTCAGGGATGAGGATTTAGGGACAGGGGCCCTCTCAGACAGTTCATCGGTCCAGAGCCCAGAGGTGTCGATCTACACGACCGCCAGCAGTGGGACACCCAGCAAAAGCCCCGAGAATTTAGTGCCCAGCATCTTCACATTCCACGACGCATCCATCAGTAAGTTCATCGATGCCGACACGGACGAGGAGGAGCACCCACATGATGGCTCAGGCGGCAACCCATCTCAAAGACTCCTGGGAAGAAACAGCCCCAGGTCGGGCCATCACTCCAGCGTCCAGCAGGAGTCCAACCACACGGAGGACCTCCAGAGGAAGCTAGGGAACAGCACACTGCCATCAGAGGGACGGAAGAACCACGTGGCTCAGGAACTACAGCCACTTCAGGGAGAGGAGAGTCACTCAAATGCTTAAAGCTACAATAAGGAGGACACAGAGGACACAGAGGACACGGGGGGTGGGGAGCAGAGAAAAAGCACAGTGAACTTCTCAGAAATATGAACGATAGTGATGATATTTAAAATGTTGGAATATAAAATGTTTATCATAAAACACTTGTGGAGGTTGGGAAAGACTTTTGTGATTTGCTCCCTGATCTTCTTCCTGCCAACAAGTCCTGAATGAATTCGTGAGGAAGACAACTCTGATCTAAGAGGTTTTAAAGGTGGCACTGAAAGCCTGTCAGATCATTTTTACTCTTTATACATTTCTTTCAGCCCAGACTATAATCTAATAACTACAGACTAGATGTGAGACTACATATTATCATTTTATAAGCAAAAAAACTATTTTTCTGACCTCCCTGGATAAAGCCAGTAGCAAAGGCTGTCCATTCAGTAGCAAACCACAGAGGGTTTTCAAATATAGCATTGCAAACTGAGAAACACACTCACCTAATGATGAAGATGTAGTGTAAAGGGGGAACATACATTTTCTAGCTATTGTTATACAGTGTATAATTATAGCAGCACAAACATGTTAGGAAAATGTATAGTTGGCTTCCTTTAACTTTGGCCTTAGTTCACGTTGTCACCCATGTTTTATGTCTGTGTGTGTGAGTGGGAGCGACAGGCAGAGACACGTAGACAGCACATGTAAGCGTGTGCAATAATTATCTTCCCATATATTTATTCCTTTGTGACGTACTTGGTCTCTTGTCTTAAGTGTGATGTTGAGATTAAGTGTTTGAGTTTAGCGTCTCGCTCCTCGATATATTTTTTTACTGCACAGAAAACACTCAGCCAACAGAGACACTGTGAGGCCGCGTCCGTTGAGTTCCTCCTTGTTCCCGTTGTGCCCGACTGCTGGCAAGACAGAGCACCTTAACATGATCGTTATTTTTAATATGAACACAGGAAAAAAAATATGTTTATTTTTCTTCATTTACTTATTTTGTTTGTTTTCAAATGCGTGTGTGTGTGTGTGTGTGTGTGTGTGTGTGTGTGTGTGTGTGTCCCTCAGATTGGTAGAACCAGAGTTCGTCCTGAATCTGGAAAAGAAAGAGTCTTATTATTATTTTATTTTGAAACCGTCAGAGGACTCGTTCCTATTGTAGCTGGCAAACTTCACTTCATAGAAAACAGCAGAGCTTATGAGCATCACCGCAACGAAAATCACAGGTTTTCTCTGTTGAGCTTTCAGTTTTGTAGGAGTGTGAGTCTTGTATAGCTGCTAAGGTAGAATAATATAAAACTCCAGATTTATTGTACAAGGTAAAAAATTTAAATAATTTATATTTTTAAGATATTTTCTAAGAAAGGACTCAGACAAATATATTGTGCTAATAGGCTCGTAGTTTTGCATTTCAATATACACTATGTACTGCGTTATTTTGATGGACCTGCATTTGTTATAGACGATAGTAGAACCTTTGTATCGTTTGCTACTGTCTCCCTGAAAATGTCTGTCTCATCTCTGTGCAATGTGAAGAACCAAAGAACTGTTCTTTCTGACAACACGTGCAGATAATAGCAGGTTTTCCTGGGTTATTTTGAAAAGCATTCCTTCTGTACGCAGCGGACGCTGACATGTTTCAGGAAGCCATACTCGCTCGTTTAGTGCAAACACATGAGCTGAAGGATGCGCAAAGGGAGAGCGCTGGCCCCTGAGGAAGGAAGCTCTTGATGGAGGAGCGAACACAAAAAGGAAGGATAATGTAGCCGGACGACAGCACCTTGTCGTTCATCCAATATCAAAAGCTAATTTGAATATTTACACACTGTGGATCTGAGCAAGGGGCTTCAGAAATCCAGCATATTACGCTGAAATGGGTTGACATGACATTGTCAAAGAGAAAGGCACCTCTCAGTTCCACACAGTTCAGCACTCAGGCACACAAACAGCATGGGGGGTGCATCGTGCGTCGCTGTTCGTATATGCACACACGACTGATCTGTGTGCTGATCATCTGATGCTCTTTATTACATTAAACATTAATAACATTCACTTTATTACATATCAGGCGTCCTACCGAGCATGTTTATAGAAGTGCATCGTTTAAAAACTAGAAGCATTTACTCTGGATGGCTGTTTGCAATCAAGACATAATTAGTTCGATTTTTTTTTTTTGTGCCTTTGCTTTTAACACACACTGAATCTGTCGCCCTTTGTCTAGTGGAGACCCAGCGACAATTAAAAACACCCTGCAGCAAATAAACACCCTGGAAACTGGGTCAACCTGCTGGCAGACTCAGACACCCACAGGCCCCTGCTCCAGTGGTTTTCCAGTTACGCTTACATGCATCATACAGTTACATGAGAAAGTCCCAAAAAACAAACGGATGCAGACTCAAGTCGGCAGGCTGAATGACCACTGTTTCCATGGCGATGGTTGAAATGACTGGATGGTTCACATTTGATACGAGCACAAAGTCTAATTTATAGAACTAGAGGACTTAGAGACTCCAGTGCTCTCAGTGTGTACATCCTGTTCATCCATCCATTCATCAGCACCTGTGGCTTCAGTCTGCAAAGGCCTGATTTAGTACAGAAATAAGATTTTGGGGCCTTCGGTCACGTCGGTCACCGTCCTTAACATCACCTTTACCCCATCATCATCTCAGAAGAACAGACGGGGCCTGACCACAGCTATGTGCTGCTGAATCCAAGGTGTCGTCGCTGTGATGTGTGTATTCACTTCAGCTGTTTACTCCAGTGGAGGAAGGGAGCGTGAAATGTGAATGGAATAGGAACAAGCAGTGTGCGACAGACAGAGCAGTGGTGCAGAGCTGTCAGCCAGATTACAACTGACATCCCTAAAGATGGCTGTAGCGCTGTGTTCCTCCAGCTCCTGTTCGCTTCAGCCCAAACAACACAGACAAGATGATCTTTCAAAACGTGGTTTGTGAGCTTTCCCAGCTCTTCTCTTGCCCTTTTGAGAGGGTGAAGCAGTCCTTCGGGCAAAAGGACTGAGTGCTAGATAACATGTTCTATGACAGGTCAGGAGCACAGCACTTGTATGTCTTCTCCAGTTCTAGGATCAGTCTTTAGTGCAGAATGACGATGCAGAGGGGGTGTGAGGCATCCTTTTTGATTTCTGTTGAGTCTATAAATAACATCCTGGGGAGGCGAAGGGGAAGGTCTGGGGGGGGCAGGACAGGCTCAGTTACAGTCTCGGAGTCCCAGGGAACAAACTTTGCCACAAAATAATCTGGCAAAAGGAGGATACAGAGGCTTTGAGGAGACTATATAAACAGTTAATGTGCTAATGTGCGATTTGTTCCTGCCCTTGGCACCGCATGGATAAAAATGTCACACTGACAAATGGTCACGTGTGACTTTTGCTACCGAAGGTGTGAGAAACAGAAGAAAGGACTAGATGGATTTTAAAGGAGGTCGTGTTACATGATGAAGTGTGAAGATTCATTAACATTCATCACGTAACAGTGAGACATGCAGTAAATACTGAGAAACATTTTTAATGCAGCCTCTCGTCACAGTAGAAGAGTCCAGCTCTTTTCTCTGCTAGATGAATATTAACATTGTCCTTTTTGCTTTTATATCTTTTTTATTGTCTTCTGAACTGCACTTTATTCTCAGTTTCTGATTAAATCCTCGGCTGGTCTAGTGGCCATGCAACTAAAAATGTTCACATAGATTAAAGTATAATTTTCAAAAGCACAAGTTCTAATCTTACCAACCAACTATTTTCTTTAAGCACAATATGCCACACAGGAGGTTTAAGCCAAATAAAGACACATGATTTAACTAAATTTCAGGGAATGAATCACCTCTGTTCAGCGCGCACAGGTCTGTATGATGCCCGTACTGTGTCTGCTTGGTTTTGTAAAGTTTTAGACTTTGTACCATTTGACTTTGTAGAATAATATCTTTGTGATTTCCTGTTGCATGTAGTGCTTTTAAAAACCCTGACACGACGTGTAAATATCATCTAAGAAACTATAGGAAAATGTCTATGATGAGCAAATTTAAAGCAATTTTCTCCTTTTACTGACTGAAGCTTAATAAAAAGACAATAATCCAGTGTTGGTCCTGCTGAGCAACTGTTTTTAACAGGTCCATGGAAAACGTGACAGCAGCAATGCAACACACCAGAACAAGCTGGGATCGGTTCATGGACGTGTCTTAAACAACAGCACCCCCCAGTGTTATGTTCAGTTTAAAGAAAATAGAAGATAATAATCTTATCATTGGTTTAATTCTATAGATATATATATATATATCAATAACGATTACTCTCATTAGGGATTAACCTAAATTATTGTTTTGTTGAGACCTCATGTCATGTTACACAATGACCACAGGTCAACACTAGAAAATAAGCAACTGTCCAAAAGTGTGAGTCGATTCATACCAGTGATTTGAGCACAGATGCTGAGGAGTTCACCACCTTAACGTTTCACGGGGATCGGGATCGGGAGCAACCGAAGGAAATGGAAAGAGGTGACCAGTCATGGATAAAATCCTAAAAATATCATATGCTTACTGTGGTCACTTGAGGTGAAGACAAACATAACTAAAAATAATTCGGTGGTGCAGTGGTTAGGTGGTGCCTCGCAGCAGGAAAGTCCTGGCTCCAGACCTGGGGACTTTCTGTGTGGACTTTGCGTGTTATGATTGCGTGGGCGAGGGTTTCCTTCCTCCCACAGCGGACCGGTGACGCTAAACTGCCCATAAATGTGAGTGATTGTCTCCATGTGTCAACCGTCCCACCTCCCACCCAGTGTCAGCTGCCATAAACGTCTCTGTGGGACAAGTGATGCAGCTGATGGGCGGAGAGACACTTTTAATCAAAGCAACTCGAAAGGGAAAAAGGCACAGGGTTCAAATATGTTTTAACTGGAAGGTAAATCTCTTCTGATGGACTGACAAGTTGTAAATGTATTATTCATGAATATAAACACATTAATATTGATTCAGTACTGGCTGTAAGAACGACTGGAGTAAAGAAAGAAGGAGGAAGATTTAAAAGCCTTTACATTTTAGGGCAGAGACAAATAAAACTGTGCATGTTACACTGAACCATTTTACAGTGAAACTGATGGAACAAGGTCATTTATTTATCTGCCTGTTCCTCTTGACTGTGTTTAGACACTAAAGAGCAGTGAGAAAAATAATTAAGGTCTAGTCTCATGGCCTGAGAGGAGTCACAGTAATACTGTTTTGGTGCTGCGTATCTCGTCTCATCACGGGCTCTGAAGACATTCCTGCCTCAGAAACCTACAATGGAAACAGAAATGTTGAGGGACATAAATCTGGAAGTTGGGGTCCAGTGAAGAAAACCTACAGAGACACGGGAAGGACATGTAAACTCCACACAGAAAGGCCCCACGGTCAAACGGGATTGAGGTGACAGTGCTGACCACAGAGGTGCACTGAACCAAACACACCTGGACATTGTCTAAATATCAAACCCTGAACTGACCTATGGAATCTATACAGCTGATGATATCAAATATACTGTGATATGGGGGGTGGACCTCAGTGTTGTCTCAGTTCCTGTTTATAAATGACTTTTTGAGTCTTTTCTAGCGGTGGCCCCCATTAGTCCAGGTCCTAATCCGGCACATACAAGTTATATAACAGTCCAGAGCGTCAGTGGCTCTTCAACTTCTCCTGAGCTGCCGAGTGACAGGACTGGACTGCACTGGACCATCATGGTTGTTATAGTTGACCGAACCTACTCGATCCTGAACGCGCGCATAGATGGGGAGCTGTGTCTGACAACCTGTTCGAGGGTCCACACCTGGTACTGTGGGACTGCAGGAGCCAGAGCATCCGCTGTTACTCTACTGGCCAACAAGGGGCGGAGGCTGTGGACTGTCCTGACAGGTTTTTGGAGAGGACTCATCTGGTGAACTGCCATGCGCTATTTTGGGTAAGACTTTGACGCACAGACACGCACGCACGCACGCACACACACACACACAGGCGGTGAAACTCCACCTCTGTTAGACAAAAAGCTAACGCGACCTGTCAGTCTGACGTGGATTACATAACATCTGTTATGTGTTTGCGCATTGACGCGATGAGCCGCAACAAATCCGGCGCATCGCATCAGTAGAAACGTCAGTGTGGCTGTAAAACGCGGCCAAGATAACGCGAGGTTATAAGTGAGGGACGGGAATTTACATTTACTCATCTAAAGTCGAGACCTGTGACAGGGCCCTTGGTCCTTTTAAGAAGGGTCTCACTGTGAAGACTCGGAGTTCGCCTCCAGGGGACATGGTCCCGAGCACCAGCCTCCTCTTTTCTATTAACTGTACTAATATCATCTTTGTAAAACCCTCCCCACAGATGTCTGACCGTCCTGCCTCAGGTCAAAGCCAAGAACCTGGTCACTGCAGTACAGGAAGACGCTTTCAGACCACAAACTCTTGGCATCCTAGGATTTCTAAAGCACATGATGCTGATATAGGTTACTGTGCCAGCTGTTGGTTTCCATGGGTCAGTGATGGGCAGATGGCCTGGGTGCATCTGTACCTTGTAGACACAGGGATGTTTGCAGGCTGTGAAATCAGGTGAAGTGACACATCCACTCTTTCAACTTTGACCTGTAACAACAAAAAGAATAGATGCTTCATTCTGCACTTCATGTCTGACATTTTCCAGGAAGGACTCTGGAGTCTAGTGCCGCTGCCCCTGCAGACCAGTACATCCCCCTTTCTCACAAGAGTAAGTATGACGTGTCGTATATTCTTAATTAGTTTCTCTTCAGTGAATGCACAAAGTCGACTGTATACGTTTATCTGTAGCAATAGTTTATTAAAGGGTAAAAACTGGACTTGAAGGGCCAAGGACTGGACCCTGGAAAGGAAGTCAACACTTACTGTCCTGACTCCAACACACTAAACTCAAAATACTACAGAAACACTGAGGCTGCAACAGCACCAGAGATATATAAGTGCTTTTTTATTCACATTAAGAAACATTGCAGAAACAAAGACTAGACATGAACAAATCTACAGGAAACAACATGCGACAGAAAAATATTAGGCATTATCATGTTTGAGCCGGACTAGTCTCAGAAGTGCGAAAAGAATTTCAGACATACGGAAAAAGCGCTTGAGAAATCCCTCCCATATGTTCAAGGTTCTACAATACTGTTGACATTTCCCTTCCACTGCTGTTGAAGTATGACAGCTGAAGTTTATATCCAAGCCTTTGTCAGAGTCAAAGGGCCCAAAAAAAGAACAGCAATTCAATTATGTGAACTTGTCATGCCTTTAAAAAAAAAAAAAAAAAAACTTTATAAAACTTCCGTCAGAAAACACACACACTAAATTCAGGCAAATCCATCATATCACTGTCAAACCAAATCTGTAAGGTTCAGCTGAAGCAGGCCTGTTGTGCGACCTGGGGCCGCTGTAGCTACTCCTGCAGTGCCACGTGGGCTCCTTACTCTGTGAACAGCATCACATCAGTGTCAAACCAGCTGCACAGTGGCTGCCTGCAGGTACCCCTGGAGGAACTGCAGGGCTTCTGCATTCAGGCTGGTGCTCAACATCGAGGGAACCTGAATGAAAACAAAAGTGGAGCCAAGAAAAAGTTAGTGATGTGCTTTTTTTTTTTTTTAAACACCCTACAGTGCAGCACGGTGCCGTTCCATTTCACAATTATCTTTAGAGGTCTTCTGCTCAAAGCATAATTACACCATGACGTCATTAAAACAATAGTGGAACATTAATGTTGGCATCAGGTGCTAAACATTTCCTGCACGCTGAAACATACCCTTCCTGGACAGGCAGTAGAAAGTTTATGGAGCGACTGTGCGAGCAGGATCTTGGGATTGCCGACAGCATCTCCAATGGGGTCGTGCTCCTTCTTCCCTGCAAAGGCCAGCTGTGAGAATGCCGTCTGGTATCCTGGTGTGTCTTCGATGTCAATGAAATGCTCATCATCTGGAGTGCTGTCATCCTCTGGCAACTCGAACAGTCCAATGAGGGCCTGGAGGAGCGGGGTCCTGAACACACAGTGTAACCCGAACCATTATGATAAACAGTAATGCACAGATTTAGCTTTAGACGGGACAAAATAACCTTTAACGTGTAGCAACAAACCGCTTTAGGAAATGTGCTGTCAAACATTACAATCAGTCGATATTTATATGTCATTTTTTTCCATGTTTTTCATTATTATGCACTGTAGTTGCTTAAGAAATAAAAACTATAAGTTATAGTCAAATTCCTTACTTCATCATCACATCATCCCGAGTGATCATGAGTGAAAGCATCTGTGTGCAGTGAGGGTGTGTGTGTACAGGCTTTAATGAACTAACTACATGGTTGAGACAGGCAACTGTTGTGTTTAAGAAAATCTCCTACCAGAGTTTAGTGTACTCCGTGTCCATCATCGCAGGACATTCAGTAAGGATTTTTGTGATGCCAACAGCACAGATCTTCTTCTCTACCGCTCCAGACACCTTCTGAACCTCAGGAATAACTACTTTCTCCAACACCATACCAAACATCCTGCAATACAACACACAAAGTGTTCGTACATTTTCCCAACAATCCTCTGCATGTGCGTTAAACATAAAGCGACACTGGACACCTGTGTCTATTTACCCTGTGAGGACGGGAGTAAAGTATTGCTGCAAGTGGGACGATGCAGGTTTACAGCATGTTCAACCTTTTTACTATTACACTGACTACAACGTCCATCAGTCATGAGGAGCCACCTCTCCAGGTGTCTGATAATGTAAATTCTTTTTAAAGACATCCTGCTTATTGCAGAGACCAAGCCAAGTTTAAACAGCTGAATGTTTTGTGTTGTTGTCAGTAAAACTACCTAAACACGACACTGATGGATAAAGACAACTGCAGTATATATATATATATCGTTGGGTTTTTTATCAATATAGTTTATTTTGAAAATACACTTACTTTGGCTGGATGCTGTCAAAAATCTCCTGAAGTGCAATAGCTCCGTATTTGACACAATACAAGTTGACAAACACCAAGAAGCCTGTGAGAATGAAAAGAAAAACCAACGAAAACTTTAACAGCCCAGCCCACTGGGTTATAGCCCAGTAAGTACATAAAGGAACTGGCGATACCAGTGACACCACACTGCTCATTCAAGTCGTACTTTGAAAACTCTCAGACTATGTGTGAACTTAATGAGATGACGGTACTGACCCTTGATGAACTTTGTGGTTTTGGAGTTTTGTAGCCTCTGGAAGAGCAAAATGAAGATGTGTTTCCTGTACTGAGTGATTGATTCTCTGGCAAAAGAAAGTAAAGACAGATGAACACAAGGCGTCATGAAGTAACTCAGGCCATTTCATCATATACTATATTTTATGTGCGACTTACGGGGGCATGTGCTCTATGATGCTGCTGAGAAGGTAAAAGCCCTGGTGGTCATTGGCCCTGGAGGCAATAAGCTTTTGGAAAACTCCAAGCAAACCAGACTGAGGGGGAAATGTGAGAGTCCAGCGTTACATATTTGTCACATATGGGGAAGAAAATGTGGAACGCCTGTTGCAAATTACAGGAGAACATCACAATCATTAGTATTAACTGCAGACAAACAAAACACTTACAACGCAGCCATCACTTACTACTTTATCTGCAGCAGAACTGGCAATGACAGCACCTCCTTTCTGCAGGTAAGCCTGAAGCAGGCGCACCAGAGGGGGGATGTTTCCTGTCCGGTCCCAAAGCACAGGCTGCAGCAGGTGAGGAAATAAAGCCATGTAGGAGGAGGGAATGGAGTTGGAGTACATCTCTAGGAGGAGAGACATCACCTGGAATACGTATGGAAGAAACTCTGTAACAGAGGACGAAAGGAGGGTAAGTGAAGAAGCGTCTTTTCAGCCACCAGCTGTTTAACAAAGCATCAGAAATCAAATTTAACAAATGGACACAAAGACAATTTCAAGGACAAAGGACACACCCTGGACGTCATTCTGCAGGATATCAGTGAAGACGGGGAAGAGTGCTTCCTCGAAGCTGTTGACAGTAGTGGGGTTGGCCTTGCAGGTGATCCGCACAGACAGGCACAGGGACTCAAACAGGTAGTGGTTGAAGTGAGGCTTGCTGGGATTCTGAAAACAGGTGGCAGATTTTAAGAACAGTTAACACGTACATCCCTCCATAGGCAAATCTATCTGTAGCCGTAAAAGGTGAAGTGTGGGTTACCTTGCTGACTAAGAGGAGCTTATGAGTGAGCTGACCAATCAGGGTGGGAATGTAGGGCACAATGGCTTCCTGCAGCAGGGAGAAGCTGCGCATGATGGCTTAAACAATTAAGGAAGAAAAGAAAAAACAAGACATGATGAAGCTTCCTAAAATAAACTTTCTGTTGATCTGACACTAATTTAGGAGCATTTGGATGAGAGAGGACAGTCAGATCTACCTTTCATGATGTATTCATTTTCTGCAGAACCAGGAAGAGCCAGTGCCTTGAACAGGTTGTTGAGCAGCTGTTCAGTAAAAGGTGCCATCTCTGCAGGAGAGATACTGAAAAACATACAGAGAGGCAACTAACTAAAATACCAGTTTAGTAGCTTTTAGAAATGCATGTGCCGGTTTAAGTAGAAATTCTGCACTGCCATGTTTCATTTTTGTTTTTTTTTTAAATTGGGAAACTAATAGGACAAACAAAGAAACAATCCTTGTGACAGGTACAGCTTATTTATTACTATTTCTTACTAATATTACTTGTTACTCACAGTGTGGTGTTGTTGGGGCCTCTCATTGTGAACAGCCTCTCCAAAGCATGGGCAGCATAAGTGTGCTCCACTATACTCTCTGCCTGCAGGTGTGTTAGCAGGAGAGGAACTGCCTGCAGCAGCTGCTCCTTAGGAAGCTGAAGGAACAGCACAGAGGAGCAGCTTCTTCAGTGCATTCACTCTAGCTTTTTAAAGTTGACAAGACGTGAGGAAAGCAAGAGTTCTCACCTGGCTTCTGAATATCATCACATATTTGATAGCATCTGCCTTCAGCACTGGGAACTCATTAACTGCAATGACAACGTCAGTGTTGGGCATTGATTACTGTGTTCAATACACTCGCACATCCAATGTTTGAAAAATTACATTTAAAAGCCATGTCAGCTATCAAAAATAAGACAGTCAAAGTTAAAAATAAGATAAAATGAACCTTTTTTTGTCTCACAAAGGGAAAATTCATAACGGTACATAAAATAAAATAGGGGCAACCAGTATTTACAATAGAAATAAAAATATAAGAATATAAAGTAAATAGCGATTTAGAAAATGTATTTCATATTGAGGCCTTTATGAGTATTCTTACCATTGGGGGATTTTAAATCTGGCAGAATGTGGTTCACAAAGAATTCAGTCAGATTCACCAGCTCATTAGCTTGTGTTATTCCATGCTAAAGGGGAAAAGAGACAAAACGCAGGCACCTGGTCAGTAATACTTTTTATATCCAACACAAATTTATACATTTATATTCTATTAAATGTTACAGTAATCTTCTAAAATCTATCTTAATCATACCTTCTGTGTCTGGGCTTTAGATGCTAGTGAAGTGACCAAATATATAGCAGCATCTTTGTGTTTCCAGTTCTCTCTGGGGTTCTTTGCATACTCTGCCAACATTGAGTTCACATAGCCAGAGAAGATTGCTGTGACCGGGCCCTCAAAAAATTTGCAAAGGCCCCTCACCAAGTCGCACGCCGCCCTGCGCCGAGTGTCAATGTCTGAGGAATGATGGGGAAAAGGGTTATCGTCAAGCTTTCTAACCAAATATTGAATAAATAATTAATCCACCTGAGTTTACCCACAATTTAAGGAGGAACTACACGTTTCATTGTCTTTATCAATATGACTTTTTTGGGCATGACGAGAAGTGATGATCTAAATTTTTACCAGATCCTTCAAGGTCTCTCCGGATGTATTCCTCAGAGTTATCTTCAAAGGCCTCCTCATCTGCACCTAATCAAGTATTACAGGCAATATGGTCAGTATCACACAGAAGAGAACGGCATGTCTGTGTCCAGGTAAGCAGAGTTGAATCAGTCTGCCCTCCAGGTGCAATCTGAACATTCACAGAACAAAGCGTACTTACTTCTGAACTCCATGTTAGGCACTATGACTTTCTCGCAAATGCTGGTGAGTGTATTCTGGTCTTCAAACAGGTGCTTGTAGTGTGGCCTTTCACAAACGGAAGCCAAGAACTGGATGGCATTGCTTACGAGCTACAACAAGGATATCAGGTGTAGCGTTAGTACGATACAGGGCAAACATAAATACACAGAAACACGGTCGGAGATCAGTAATCTCACCAGATCATATTTGACTTCTTGGCCAGTAGAAACTAAAAGGTTCCAGATAGCAGTGACGAAACGGGGCAGATAGGGCTGAAATTCTTCATCATACTTCTGAGCGTAAAGAGCAGCATTGTCACAGATCTGAGATTTCAGCAGCTCCAGGAGACCTGCTTCCTCCTCATCCTATGGTATTGTTATAACAGATGCACAAACAATTGAGGAATCACTTTACACCACAGCAGTTTTAAAACTCTGGTTTTAAAACTGGGGAGAAAAGAAGCACAACTCACATCTGTTTGTAGAAGTTTGTTATCCAGAGTCAGTAGGCAATGGAAATTGGTCATCCAGGTTTCCATATTGTCTTCAAAAAACTCTGGAAGGTCCTGTGTAATTTACAGAATATGTTTATAGGCAAATGTTCACAACCATAATTAAAGTGTATATAGGTAACAGTGAGAAACTAAGAAACAGATGATAATGTATCAAGAATTACCACTTTACTACGTCAGTCCAATAAAATGATGAGTCAAAGTAAACGCGAATGAATTATTACTACTCTAAGTATTTAAGACAGAACAGACTGCAATTGTTGCTGTTGAATTTTACAGCACAGGAGATGAGAAGAAACTTCCTGTGCTTAGCTACAAACCAAATGAGAAGAACTCAACAGTCATTTATTATATTCTTTGAAGGAAAATAAAGATTAATCCAAAAAAGTATGAAACAATAAATTGTCCAAAACAGCAAAGCTCTTGAGAACAAAGCAAAATGAACTGACCTGAAAGTTAAGACTGTAGAAAAGCTTAGAAATGAGCGTGAGGGAGGAGAACAGGACCTTTAAGGCATTGACATCTGAGGCATGAGTCTGACACAACTCAATAGTCGCCTACAGCAAAGAGAGGAGAAAAAGAATTAACCACACCTCTTCATATTATTATTATATCTATTTCATAACTACGTGAAGCATTTCAATATTTGTTGGATAAAACCAATATACTGCTATAACAACTAGTTACAATAAATAGTTGAGAGTCACTACCTTGAACAGTTCTGTCAAAGGTAGAGCAAATGTGTCCAGTACTAGTTTAATCTCCGTCCAAAGCTCATTTGATTTAAACTCATGGCGGTACCTAGGAAAAAAAAAAAAAAAAGGTAGGTAAAGATCTGAAAATGTCTCTATAAACCATTAGCCACAAAAAGAAAAAAGATTAGTAGTGAGCTCTACCTCTTAAAGAGAGAGTGTGCTGTATGAAGGACTCCATTGATGATGTGGAAGTCTCCGCTTCTGAAACGGGTTACCATTTCAGTTAGCAGGTCAGGCCATTTTTGAGGGAAGTCTTCCCTTCCTATGATGCTGATGGCATCACTCAGCTGTGGAGATACATGAAATGAACAGGGCCTAAGTTCAGCAACTTTGTTTACACTCATAATACGATAGACTAAACCCCTCAGCAGATACGACATGAGAGAATGTACCTGTTTTTGAATCTGTTCAGGGCTGCTTAGCATCAAATTCACAATGTTTGCCTTGATTGCTGTTCGGTCTGGATCCGAGATTTTATTTGGTTCATCCTCCACCTTTGGGAAAACAAATCACAGACACAGGTTAATTAAATCACTACACAGGTCAATCATGGCTCTTTAACAGGTTGTTAAATGTTACTTTATATACAGATCGCCCCGTACAGTGGAGGGAGTTTATCCACTCAGAAACAAACAGCCTTAAAAATGATTGCTTCAAGGGATCAGCACCTGTAACACAAACTGAACAAGCCGCAGTAGACTGTACACAATGTTAACATACTGTGCACCGTGTTTTCTAAATCACACTTCTTTTTCTTCTCTGGCTTGTCCTGTGACTTATACAGCAAAGCGATTTTATATGTGTATATTTACAGTCATTTTGTTGAGTTGTAGATAGCAGTCTTGACTCAGTTGAAGATAACAATGCACTGACAAAAAAAGTTAAAATTTTATGTTCACACTAAACTCTAACTCCTAGTGCAACAAGTGAAAATGCAGCCCAAAACAAAGAGCTATACTGCAGACTTCAAAGTGCAGGTAATAAAGTCTGTGGACAGTTTGGACTGAGACGACCTGAGGGAGCAGAAGGACACATCATTTCTCTTGTCTGTTTGTGGCCTCTCATAAATAAGCAAATATGAAAAACAATGGGAATGTGATGTAACAAGCGATGACAGATCTGTAATGGATTTATTTCCAATTAGACAAGTGGATATGAGCAGGATCAACAAAGGTAATTGTTAATTGTTCTTAGTGAGACTCACAATACGCCAGTTTCTTTTGATGTAGTTCTTGAACGTAACGGCAGCACAGACACGAATCACACTGTCTTGGGACTTCTCCAGCAAAGTGAGCAGCAACAAGGGGTAGTTCTGGTTTCCCTCAACAGATTCAAGAAACTTTTCAGCTAAAAAGGAAAATGTGTGTTAAAGCAGAGTTTAAACAAGTAAACACTTGTCATAAACTGACCAATGACAACATTACTCCTTATAAACCCTAATAATTTATGTTAGTCAGTGTTATGTCATTAAGTTATATTACCTGGACGTCTGACTGTTGGGTCTGGGTCCAGTGTTTTCCTGAGGAACTCGGTGAGTGTTTGTAGATTAGCATCATTCAGCTCCATGTTTGCAGCTAAAGGCGAGAAACCTGAAAGACACCCTGTGATATTGACTTATTACACGATGATGACAAACTTTACAAGTGCTGACTAATTCTGGACATAAACATCAGCACTGAAAAACACGTGCATCGGCTTCCGTAGGATCACTTTACTTAAAGTCACCTACTGGGTGTTAAGTCTGGCTACTGAAACAACTAGCATGTGTAAGAGTTTCAGGGCTCTGCTAACCTTACAGGTCCAGTCATTCATCCATTAGCTTGCTAGCAGCTAACTTAGCCTCATTCTCTCGATCCTGGCTAAAGTTGTCATCGCTGACTCCAGATCGGTTTATGAAGTCTAGTGTCTAAGCTAGCAGGCTAAAGGTTGTTTTGTAAGTTCAAACATAAGCGCATGGTGGTGGTAATACAGCAGGAGCCGGGTCGTATGTGAAGTTAAACTATTGTTAACTGAATCCACGTACAGATCCATTGTCCTGAGTGAGCACCGTAAGTTGAAATGCTACCTAAAGCAGCAAGGGCAGCGAAACCCCAGTGATTTGATCCAGCAGCCAAGTCTGCTGCTAATGTTAGCGCTAGCTTGCTAATGTGTTTGCGCTAACCATAAAGTTAGCTAATTTCGGAACATTACGTATTTCTCGTAAAATGCCGCTCCAGTTCCCGAGATATATCTCCCCTCACTGGATGTAATAAGCGCTAAGACACCGTGCTGTCTTACCGTTACAGGGAACTTGAGTGTAGGTGTGATGGAGCCGCTACAGACCCGCTCGCCGTGCCAGCTTTCAAATGTCTGGAGCAAAAAGGAACTGCGCGGTCAGGGCACTGCGCATGCGCAGATGTCAGGTGAACTCTGTAAGACCCGCCCCTTTCGTTTGGCCTCGACGTAACTATTTACGTCACCTAATTATTCAGTGTCCCAGGTAAACGTTAGCATTTGTCTGAGTTCAGTGACGCATCTCAAACAACAGCAGGTCCTACATAAATAAATGAATACAGGCCCAATTCAACTTTCACATTTTAATCATGAAAGCATGAAGGCATTCATCACAAAATGACAGTCGGTACATTAATGCACTTAGAACGATATATCTAAAATGTAACAAAAACAGCTACAACGCCAAAAGCAGCTTATGTGAATGCAAACATATTTTGTAAACGACAACACGAAGTGAACACTTTTAGTGAGCTTAACCCTCTTCCTGTCTCACAGGTTTGGGACCAGAGGCTCAGGATATGAGCGTGCTACAGGTTGTGCGTCTGACGAACGTTGAGGGTGTCTCGCAGCATCAGATCACTGAGTCGCCAAAGTGCATCCGCCATTGTCTTGTGGGCGCCTTTGCTCTTCAGCCAGTGGGATGGCAACCTGCTCTCCTGCTCCTTTGTTAGGCGCACATCTTGTTTTTGAACTGAACTTGCACAAAAAAAAAAAAAAAAAAATTAATCATTTCACTTACCTTAAGAATTTCCCTATTTGAAATTAACTTTTCAATTATTCATGTGTTTGTATGTGGTTTTGTGTCAAGTTACACACAGATATAACGAAAAAGTTTAAAAACCTATGGATTAATGCTCAAATGGAGGTTCAACCAAGTTTCACTGACAACAGTTGGAAAAACAATACGTGTGGACATGTCCAAGCTATAGCAGCCAGTGTCATTATCATTTAATGCAAATTAATCATTGGACATCAGAGTACATATTTAACCTGAGAGAGCTTGGTCCCACTTGCTAATGGTAGAGGATTCTGCATTAAGACCCTCGATGTATCTCAGATACGCCTCAGAGTGGAGCAGCCGCTGAGACTTGGCTGGTGGGGACACAAACACTGGGGTGGAGGGCTGCTGGAGCGCAGGCTGCCCCATCTGTTCTTGTCCTGGATATGGTGGTGGAGCCTGTTGGCCTGTCCCCATCAGCCCCATCTGATAAACATATTAAACATAAGAAGTCTATTATTTCTCTGAGACTGAAATTCACACTGAATTTTATCTTTATTAATATCTTGTTAAATTTAAAACCCTAATCTGCAACTTTTGAGTGTGTCCCATTATCTGAAGCCTCACATGGGGCAGTGGTTGTACATGGGCTGTTCCCTAGGTGTTTTAAACACAAGGTTTGCATCTAAAGTCAAGTATTTCATACTTCATACAACTATTCTTGATTTAACTTGATATAAAACAACCTAAATAGTCAGGAGTCTCCTGTACTTCTCAGACCACACAGATCTGCATCAAGGCATTAAAATGTATTCAAACTCTGACCTTACCTATGGTTTGTATTACTCTCATTAGTACAGAGCCTGGATTACCTGGGATCCGTGAGTGTTTCCTGCTCCAGGTCCACCTCCCATACCATTGACGCCTGTGGGGATATTCAAAATCAAGACACCCTCAAAGAGTGTAGCAGGCCACTTGCTGTAATTTTGGTTTATAATGTAAACACCATATTCAAAAGCAATACTAAAATGAACCACTGTTTTTTTGATGTACTTTAAAAGATGTGGGAATGCCAAAGTATTGAAATACTTATTCTATTATCAGCTATACTTTTTTTTTTATTGGAAATACTGAATTTCAATGACACATTCCCAATAGGCCTAATGGTAAAAACAGGACAAAGAAGCAAGCCCCGCTTGAGGCTGTACACTGTTCACAGACTACTCGTCAAGTTAAGGACTTCAGCCTATTGGTACAGGTAGCCCCTCCTGCAAATCAGATTGGCAGACAGGAAGCAACTGCGTGGCACATGGGGTGGCTATGACAGCACTCTTACCAAAGTATGGCATTCCAGGAAACCCAGGCATAAAGGGCAGGAGATGTTGGGGAAAGACAGGCAGGCACCCCATGTGATGTGGTGGTATGCCAGTCATACTAACCATGCCTTCAACATGGCCCTGCAGGGGCATCATAGCTGACCTATATGCACCCATCATACCTTCTTAGGAAGGAACAGTAATAACACAAAACAGCAACATGCATAAATCAAACATGCATCATCTACTTCACTACTAAACATGCAGGTTATACTGTATATATATATATATGCTTTAAGCAGAAGAATATGATGGAGATGAATGGAAACTGAAAAATGCACAATGCATGCACTACTTTCAAGCACTAATTCATCCCCAAGCCTCACGTGGTGCACAGGAACCTTTTCTCTTCATGTTCTCCATTTACATCCAGCCCAGCTCAGGCACATGGGCTGTCATTAGGAGGTCATCATCCTCATCACGTAGCATCCACCGTGATGTGAGAGCAGAAGCTTAAAGGTTGTTGTACACCAGTCGAGGTTTGGGCTGATCAGTTATATTAAATAATGTTAGAGGCAAAAAGAATTAAATCACAAACATGCTCACATGGGTGAGATAAGAAACTTAAAAATGTAAATAAATCTAGCAGTTCAGCTTCTTATTCCAGCCTTTTAGTGTACACTGGGGATCCATCTGCATCTATGAGGGGTTACCTGACACAGGCGTCATGCTGGGATTTAGCATCCCCATTGGGGTTGGAGGAGGCACCACCCCCATCAGTGCCCCTACTGGGGTACCTGCTCTAGGGGACGTCTGATGATGGGCCCTGTCACGCTCCTGCTGCTCGGCCACTTTGGCTGCTCGCTCTGTGACACAATAATGACAAGTGTAGTGTTTAAACTCTGTGCTGTTTTCAAACAACTAGGTCATTACTCAGAGTTTAAAGTTTTATTTACCTTCGTACTCTGCCTTTCGGGAACTCTCCAGGTTCCTCCACTCTGTGCCAACCAGGCGGCTCAGCTCTCCGAAGGAGAAGTCTGGGTGCTGTGCTTTGATGACCGCTCTCATCTCACTGCTGAACAGGATGTAGCCGCTCATGTTGATCTTGCGCTTTGAGCCCTCCTTCTTTGATAGGCCCTTTATGGATTTAGGTGTGGACTGAAACCAAACACGGAAACTGTTTTAGAAAAAGATCCTACCAGAAGCAGACTGACTTGTTTAAATCAGAATTCCACATACTTCCCCCCTGACCTGGGGAGGAGTGTAAGGCATGATATCCAGGTCACTAGACATGGAAGATTGGATCTGTGGAAGAGATTGGTCCCCTAGCTCGCCATCATCATCCCCAAGATCTTCTAGCTCTTCATCTGTCATGTCAGCAAACTTAGCCTCCAGTTCCTCAATTTTTCGGTTCAACAGAGGGGATGGCTCCTTTTGGGGCACTATGAGCTTCCTGTATGAAATAATCAGAAAATGATTCTGTGCAATTTGCTGCCATGCTTTAAGTGCCCCTGTCATGAACTCACATATCAGGGAAAATCGACTAGAAACGATACACAGCCTGCAAGAAAAGACAAAAAGTCTCATCTCCTTTAATAGCATGGCTGGCTATTCCTTTGCACCTGCCAGTGGTGACATGTACACTTACTGTACACGCTGCTCACCTAAAATAGTAGATTTCATCCTCCACCACCTTCCCAGAGAGGGAGAAGCGCTTAAGACCCTTGAACTTCTTCATCTGTTTCTCACTCTCAATGTAGCGGCTCTCACAGAGAAGGACATTCTCTTCAGGCACTTCAGTTGGCCGGCATGACAAGTAATCTTTGAAGGACGACACTATACACTTTCCTGTGGAATAAGATGCTGATTCTGATTAAAGATTTCAAATGAACATGAAACCGCATTATGGGATTATCAGGTTTAACCATTATACTGTAAGGAGGATACCTATGATGCAGGTCATGGGACAGGTCTCTTCCAGGTTGCTAAGGAACACTTCCTTTTTGTAGAACATCTTAGTGGGCTCATGCTCTGTTTCTTCTGGATGGATGAAGATGGGACCAAAGAAGTAGCCTGCTCCATCTCGCATCCACATTTTCTCAATCCTATTTATACAGTAAAAACAAAAATCTGCATTAGATTGAAAATATCCAGAGGTTTTTGATTTCTAAAATTCCCAAGAAACTGTCAAACCCTCCCTCCACGCTCCCAGTTCCCTATGTTCCGTAATTTCCGATTATAGAATAATAGGGAGTTCTGTCCTCATGATGGGAAGGGGGGGATATGTCGCCAGTTGCCATTTGACTAGAACGCACCGAGGCCTTTAAATGGCATGAAAGTCTTTGCTTATAAAAATTCAGCATTTGTCAAGTTTAAAACTAAAAGTTTCCATCCACTGTAGAACGTTCACAGTCATTCAAATACATTTTAAGTAGTGCATGTACTGTAAAGCACTGACTCTACCTGCCCACTCTGTGGCGCACTAGTCCATGAGAGCCAATGTAGACACAGTCTCCCACTTTGAGCCACAGGTTGTTGTAGCAGAGCTGCTCATAGTACTGACACCCTGGCTCCCCATTGCTCATATCCATTGGAACATCCTCCCTTTCCTGCAGGGAAAGGCAGGTTTGTTCATGTAGCACAATTCGTACACAGAGTAATTCAAAGTGCTTCAAGGAAATAAAAGACAAGTTAGAAGTACGTAGACAAAACACTATTTAAGCACACATAAACTGGTTTCCTAGTAATTTTATGCGTGTTCAGTATATTTTTATTCTATAGAAACTGGAATTTACCTTGTCAATGATACAATCTGGTATTTTGCTTTCATCGGCCACCTCTGGTTTGTCCTCTTGTTTAGGGGCAAACATGGAAGCCACACGAACAACAGGCAGGGGTACTTCTCTAGGAACAAACCGGACCGAGCTCAGGGGCATGGTCCACATCTTGATCTTCTTAAAGGACTTGGACTTGGCAGAGTAACGCGATTCACAGACATATACGTCCTCTGCTCTGAAGCCTTCTGGGTGAAGTTTAAAGTACTCCTTAAACGGCAAACGCCATAAGGATTTGGTCAACACTCAATCCAAACAGCTGGGACTCAACAACATGGAAAGAAGAAAGGATTTACCTTCACGAACATGACCACACATTTGCCCAGAATCTTGCTGACAGGAGCTTTGTTGTAATAGTCGCTCTTAAAAACTTCTTTCTCCAAAAACTTTCTTGTGGCGAGATGAAACGTTTCATTTGGCCTGTAGAACCAGCAGCCGTACAGCCACTTCTCACCTGCATTTATTACAGGGGACTTAGTTCGATCTCCTTTCAGTCAGAATGATGCATTACTGGCTGAAGAACATGTAAAAAACCTCAAAGAGAATATGAATATTCCAATTACTGCTAAGAAACTGACCCGTGCTGTCTTGCCAAAGACGCTCTATGTAGATGATGTGGGGTTGGAGGTTGGGCTCTGCAGGCTCCACGTAGACGTAGTCTCCCACGTGGTACATACTGTCTTTGAAGCTGCAGTCTTGACTATATGTGCGCTGCAGGTTAGACTGCCACGATCCTCCAATAGAGTCCTCTCTCTTCTCAGCTTCTGGGAATTCACAAAGTAACAGCAGCACAAGGTTAAAGTACAGTACTAGTCAAAGGATTGGAGACAGTTTCAGGTATAATGAGACAAAAGCATCATAGGATTCAACTTCCCCAAATATTTAACAGCATACCCCTTTTCTCCTCTTCTCTCTTGATTTTGTCCTCTTCAAACTCCTTTGGTAGCTTCGCTTTCTTTTCCTTTTCCACATCACTGTGCAGATGTTTGGAGGTATAGCTGAGAGCAGGAGACATCAAGATCTCTCCATTCTTACACAGCTCATCTCTGATGCGGATAAAGAACTGCTGCAGCTCCACGGCGTCTTCAAAGATCTCCGAGTCCGTCCTGTAATGTTAAAAAAGAAGCAGTGACTTTAGCTTTCTACAATATTAATGGAAAAGATGGCTTGACTCACTTTTTCTACATGCCCGTCCACACTAGCTCACCTATTCAATCGTCTGGCCTTCTCCAGCACTTCAAACATGTGGTCCTGAAATACATCCAGCCTCTTATAACGCCCTCGGTCCACATTGGTCCTGATAATCTCAAAATTGAGTGGCGGTTTCTCGGGATTTGCAGGGTCTAGGGCAGGAATCTCAGCGAGCGAATCACTGTAACAACGGCCCTCATCGTCTTGGTGACCGAGCACAGACACAAAGAGGCTGCGGATAAGTTCCTGGATGAGGCGGGGCACATCAGGCACGTGGGCGTCATCTCCTCCCTCCAGGTCCCGCCTCGTCTCCAACAGCACCCTGTGCAGCACCAGGGCGTCGCGGTAAATCAGAGACTCGGGTTCGTTGTAAGTACAGGCGTTGTTGAACATGAGCACCAAGTCCTCCACCAGTGCGTCCACATCCTGGTACTTATTAGCCAACATGTGGCTCTTGATCTTCTCCATGTCCACCGGCTTCTTGATGGCGATGTAGTAATCGGGCAGCTCAGCCCGAGACGGCAGCCGCAGGAAGATTGTGCTGAGACGACGGCCCCGCTTGTCTGTGTAGTTCTTAACAGCCTCATACAGTTCATTCAGCTTCTGCTGTAAAGGTGTCAGATACTTGGACTTCTTCAAAGTAATACTGTTCTTTCCTGTCGTCAAATAAAGTGCATGAGTATTATCGGTATCTGATATTTCCAGTCCTTATAGTGAGTAACACACTCATTCAGTAAAATGAAGTAAACCTGGCTGACTTAGACACATACTTATTTTCAGCTTTGGGGACATCATGTCATCGTCATCAGTTGGTGGCCCCAGATCCCTGCGCCTGTCGTTCATAATCTTCTCTAGGATGTCGGCATCATTATAGACCTTAAAGCGAAGTTCACCATGAGAAGATTCTGGTTTCTGTAAAAACCTTTTCTACATTTTACTTACAATCTGTTATAACCTCTTCCATCATTCTGGTCTCCATATCTGGTTTAATTAGACTGACTAAAAAAGCATCAATGAAATGTTAAGGATCCTACCTGGGAACCTTCCTCATTGTAGTGTCGTGCGTTGCGGAACATCAGCTTCATATCTTCCACCATTGAATCTTCAGTCATGTACTTATCTGAGCGGATGTTGTGCTCAATGGTCCTGAGGTCCATTGGTTCCAGGATGATCTTGTAGTAGTCGGGGTAGTCCTTCTTCGAGGGCTTGACCATGAAAAGGTCACACAGTCTCCGACCAGTGCCAGCTTCTCTGGCCTCGGTCACAGCAGCTAGGAGAGCTTTCATTCGGTTTTTCTTTGTGTTCTTCTTGTGACTGGAAACAAAATGCAAGTCAACTGTCACGCTCTCTCCAAACACACTCACAAAACGCGAAAAACAAAAGAGGGTTCTGCAGGTAAAATTTGACAAAACGGACCTTTTTCTTTTTGTGCTACTGGTGTCCGACGTGGCAGAGGAGAGCATGCTGTCTCCATCATCATCATCTCTCTGTAAAAGCTCCTTTCTCTTCATCTGGACAAATAAGAAGCGATGCAAAACATGACTCTGACAAATGTTTTAAGACGTTCTAATCAAACGCACAAACAAACCTAACTGGAGCTGAGGCTGACCTGCTGAATGTGTTGGAGTTTGAGCGCACGCTTGTAAATGGAGGAGTGAGGAACGTTGTAGCGTTTGGCGTTCTCGAACATCAGCGTCAGATCAGAGTCAATGTGCTCAACGCTCTCATATTCATTGCTCTTCATCTTGTTCCTGTGGGAAATTACGGGCTCTCACATTTGGAAAGGAGGGCACAGAAATACTGTAGTGTACAGTGAGTGTGTGTGATGCCGTAGGGGTGGAAAATAAAAAGAGAGAATGTCGGTGAAACAAAATGAAACAAATCAATAATGAAAAACATGAAAAATTCTCATAATAAAATATGATTGACATTGGCCATTTCCTCCCTGTAACACATATAAACATAATTCACAACAAACTACTTGATGCAACTTTAAATCCACTAAGATGTTTAATACAAACACAAAGAATGCTGAATATATTATATATATATATATATATATATATATACTGTATAATAACAGACAAATGGTGGGCCCTGTTTGTGCCATACTTGATTTGATGTAGGCAGATGGGTTGGCTAATCTGGTGGTAGTAATCGGGGTAGTCCTTCCTGGAGGGCAGCTGAAGGAACGGCTCAGAGATCAGCTGACCCTGGCTGTTCCTGGCGCCTCGCACGGCTTCATAGAGCTGGAAGATCGGGTTAGTCATATCCATGTTAGAGGTCATACTCTCTGCTTCCGACTCCCCCTCGGCGTAGTGGACAGACCCTGAGAAACAGGGGGCAGGATGACACTCATCACACTGCAACAACGTCTATGACATTTCACTGTGTGCAAATTCTTAGTCAGTGTCCAGAGGAAGAAACTGTCCTTTGAATACTGAGGTGAACACGCACCAGAGAGTATGCCTTCCTCATCGCTCTCATACTGAAGAGCCATGGTGATGGCCGAGAGGCGATCTCCCTGCACAGATCTTCTGTTCCTGACACACAGAACAAGAGGAAGAGTGACAAGATCAAAACATTATGTCCTTTCACATTTAGCACCAGTGAGGTTCCCAGTTCATACAGTACCTGATACGAATGCTGGACTTGATTGGTTCTCCATGTTCTATGTCTGATTTCTTCTGTGCAAAAATCTTTTTAATGGTGTTTGCATCCTGGAAGACAGCAGCTGGTCATAGGTGTGTATCTCAAACTCCGATACATGACACATGAACTGTGTATCTACCTCAGTTACACACTCACCTTGAACACCTGTGATCCAGGCTCATTGTAGGTTTTGGCATTCTTCACCAGCAGATCGATGTCTTTAGCCATGGTGCTGACACTCCTGTAGTGGCCCAACTAAGAGCACATTCATTTCATGGACATTTTATTAACCAAATCATTGCAAATAATAAAAGCGATTATAATAATAACTCATAGTTAATGAAGGAGGAAAAACATACCTGAATCTTTTGAGCAATGATTTTCAGATCTATTGGCTCCTTAATGATGGCGTAATAATCTGGGTATTGCTGAATGAAAAAGACAAGCCCATCAAAGCCAAGTCACTCACTTCACTGAAAACGTCTTATGTCAGACCGAAGCCCCTCGTACCATTTTGGAGGGAAGCTTCTGGAACAACTCGCTGACCAGCCGCCCGGTGGGCTCGGTGTAAGACACCACAGCATCCAGGAGATGCTCAAGGATGTCTTTCAGGCAGGTAGGTCCACTCTGCTGTACATGATTAGTCACATAGGTCAGGTAAGCAAATATAGTATCATCCTGCACATACACTGACACTACACTGCAAAACAGTCTCATTATGATAGTGTGATAATTATAAGTGCTACTGCTAAGAGCTAAGATATCTGAGGAGGCATTTGGGCTACACGACACCAACAAGGTGTATTAAACATATTATAAAACAATAAACAGAGCCCATTTATGAACACATATTCATCTGTGTACACTTACTTGAAGTCACAGCACATGAACTCTGTTTGATCTGAGATTAACAGATTATTTATCCATCAATGTTCAGATTAATGCAGAACAGGCCTCGATCTAAACTAACCATCCTAGATATGAAGCTTATGTTATTTAGAGTCAGTGAGGCAGTGAGGAAGGACACACACAGCTGCTGCCACGCTGTTAATATCTTGTATGCCATGTACCACCGTGGAGCCTGACGCCACCACTGCACACCTGGATTATATTTATATTCATATTCATATTATATGGATCATATCTGCCATACGTACTGAGTGAAGAGGGACAATAAATTCATTAGTCACCTCGTCCTCGGTGGACGCTCCGGGGTTGTCTTGTGAGTCGTACCCATCTTCATCCTCCTCATCATATTCCCCTCGCTGAACAAACTCATTCTTGGTTCGCAGGTAAAGGTCCCACAGTTTACAGGCTGCCCTGTACTCAGGACTGTCAGACTACACACAGGCAATTCATGTTCATTTTAGGTGGCACAGGATATGCATGGGTATTATTTTTCTTCCTTATAATAAGCTTGTTGTACCTTGTAATATGTTTTTGCATTGTTAAATAGCAGCTGAAAGTCATTGGTGAGCTGTTCAACATCATCATACTCCTCCATCTTCAATTTCTGCTGGATCTTCATCATGTCAATAGGCTGAGCCACCACGTGGTAATAGTCGGGTTGATTCCTGTAAGAAATCACGACTTGTGCATTTCCTGTTTCCTGTTTGAGCCAAATTAAATGACCCATTTTGGGCTGTAATTACATGTTAATATCAAACTATCACGCACCTTCGCTTGGGGGCTCTGATGAACAGCTCACACAACATCCTGCCCTGGTCGTCCTTGTAATCTCTGATTGTGTTGTACAGCTCATGGCATACAGCAATCTGCAAAGCAGGGATTAAATACTGAAAAATCACACGCCCCCTGTTCCACGTCAGCTGTTTAATAATCTGTGTGGTGGTATAATTCTGACTGTATGTTTTAAAAAGCTGTAACTGAAATCTGTAAAATTACAGGATCCACAGTTGGTATGTTTGAGGTCCTTCTCCTCTTTCTCCCAATTGAAGATACTAACGATGAAGTTTGGCTATCGTCAAAATCTCCTCCACTCACACTGCTAGAGGGGGATGTCGCCCGTCTCCTTTTCAAGGCCATGACGAAGCCCTGGGTGAAGACAAAAGCACCTCCATGTGACAAATGGCTCAAATTAGACGTATAAGAAACTACACAGTATCTAATCAGACTCTACACCAGTCAGTTCTGCTGCAATCTGTGCCACATGAGGAGCAGCGCCGGTTCTTCATGATTCCTCAGGAAACAAAACAGTAGTTTCATACTGAAACACGAGCAGAGGTGGTGGCGCTCCTTAACATGCTGCAGTTGGGCCTTCCAGTCATCCTGATGCTGATTTTTTTCTATAGAGTTAACAGATCAAATGTAGGAAAGTGGGGTAAGCACGGTGCCTTAGTGGTCAGCACTGTTGCCTCACAGCAAGAAGGTTCCTGGTTCTAAACCCATCAGGGGCCTTTCTGTGTGGAGTTTGCATGTTCCGGGGTCCCAGGGACCTGCTGGAGCCTGTCCCAGCTCTCTCTGGGTGAAAGGCAGGGGTCCACCCTGGACAGGTCCCCAGTCCATCACAGGGCCACATAGAGACAAACAACCTCACACACTCACACTCACTCCTATGGGCAATTTAGAGTCACCAATCAACCTGACATACATGTTTTTGGACTGTGGGAGGAAACCAGAGTACCTGGAGAAAACCCACACAAGCACAGGGAGAACATGCAGACTCCACACAGAAAGGCCCCTGATGGGTTTCAGACCAGGAACCTTCTTGCTGTGAGGCAACAGTGCTGACCACTAACACACCGTGCCACCCCAGATAAAACTTGTCAATGTTAAAAACAGAGAAATGGAAATTTCATGACATGAGACTTTCAAACTCAGACTTTATCAAACTACCATTTTACTTTAACGTTTTATTCCGTTTGTGATCAGTGACTGGGCCATTGTGGATTTAAATAGAAATAAACAAGCTGCAGGAAAACTATGATGTCACCTCATAAGCACCATCATTACCTGCTTTACCTGAGACACCTGGATGCAGCTACACTTTAATTGATTATTGTTAATCAATGATCAGGACCGTGACAACCCCTGTGGACGCGGCGCAGGACCAGTGATGCTGGAAAACCCTCCCGTCTCCTTCCACCGTCCGCCTCACCGGCTGTCACTCAGCGCCGACAGGTACGCGCCACCGGCGGCTAACGTTAGCTGCACCTAACGGTTAGCCTCCGGTTACCGAGACAAAGGCATCACCGTAACGACGACTAACGTTAACGGCGAAGCGACGACACCTGATGAGACACGCTTTCCTTTCACCACGTGACACAATCACGCGCTTACCTGCCGTGAGCGCGTTACCAGACCCTCTAAACGTTGACCATAAAGGAAACCGATCACTTATCGATTATGGACAGAAGGACCCAGTGTGAAGTCAGCAGCAACTTACCTGCCGCTTCCGCCTCTGCCCCTTCACAATAAAAGCGATGCGACTCTTCTCGAGTTAACGTCGATTTTGATTGACAGGTAGGTCTCAGTGGTGACCAACTTATTATTTAAAAAGCTTTTTAATATTTATTTTAATTTGTATTTATTTTTGCTTTCCCTCTTTTTAACCTCCTCTCTTTATTTTTCATCTTCCTCTATTAATTCTGTTATAAACATTTTACCCTCCGCTTTAAACCTTACATTTTTGTATTTTCAGCATCAGGGGCAAATAGCCAAGTCAAAGACATGAATTCTGTGTTGCAGCCTATTGTGCTGTGCAAAAGATAAATCCCCTTTGGCTCATTTTGTCAGATTCACCAAACAGACACACGCAGCAGAAAATTCCATTCAAATTCCTGTTACTTTCAACAATAAAGGCACACAGGATGGTTCTCTGTCATTTCTGAACTTCTTGAGAATTGAAGATGCAATAACGCCACATACTATACATGATATGCTCTCTGTAGCTGTTATTACATGTAAACGTTTTAGAGTTTACAGTATTGTATGACCGCAATTAATTCAAAGTGTGTCCATGGAATAATGTACGGGTTTGCTCAAATAAAAGCAGTAAGTGAAGAGTATGGCATTCAGTGTGGTCATTTTCACATCATAATTATATTGTGTGAAGTAAGTGTTAACGCTAAGAAGTGTTTTTTTGTTACTAGGTTTTTATTACAGTATATATTTTTTTGGTTTATATTTATATTTGGGGCTATTTTTAGGCAAGAGAGAGAGTCATATTTTTATCATTTAGCATTTTTTTCTTTAATTTATTTAGGTGAAAGGAGTCCACAGCAGAGCTGCCTCCATCCTTTAAGGACCCCACTCAGCCCCAACAGGGTCCGTCCCTCAGGCCTGAGGTACAGGAGTGTGAAACACAGGACTTCCAGGTGAAGGACCACTTTTTCCCCTCAGCCATTGGACTTTTAAACAGGTGGCCAGTGGACACAGGCTGCTTCAATCATTTGCACATTTAATAATGTTACTGCTGCTATTATTATCATTCTGGTTCAATTTGCACATTTGATACTGTTACTGCTGTTAATTTATCGTTAACATGTGGTTCTCCTCAGATTGTTACTGTTACTGCTGCTACTTTTTTATCATATTATTATATTTTTTATTATTTCCTCGGTACATAGTGCCTATATTTAGTATTTATCTACTTTATAATAAGCTTGTACTTTTACTTGGGATTCCCTGTGGACAGCAAAGAAAGCATTTCATTGTAATAAACAATAAACTCAATGTATTTATTGCCTTCAGGTGCCAGATCCTATGTTGGATTAAATCACAGTATTTTTCTGTCTGAATAATTGAATAACTGTCTGTATGTGCTCTACATGTGGCAGGATTGAGAATAAAGCTTTGACTTTGACTTATGTGTAGCCTGAGCTGTTTAATAAAAATACAATAAAATAAAAAATAAAATAACGTTTTAATGAAATAAAATGAGATTGTATTAAATATAACGTTCAATTAAATTGAATTAAATTAAATTAATCCAGAAGGTGGCACTAATGCGCCTTAAAAGACACCAGTCGCTTTGAGTGATAAGACGAAGAAGAAATATCAGCGAAGAAGAAACCGGAGCAGGAAGTGTTTGTCCATCGGTCCCATGTGTTGCTGTTCATTCATTCTGGAGGCGACACCGTTAGAATCGTCGCCGTTTGCTCCAACACACCGTCGTCTTCTCAAGGACACGACTCATCGGGGCTTTTCCTAAAGACGCTGGTGTCTCTGCTCGATAGCGGAAGTAGAAAACGCGCAGAAGTAGTTTTGGAAAAATCGCAGCTGCGGTCTGAAAGAGCGAAGTGAGTCGTCTGGATGAAAAGTGCAGTGGATACAACCATGATCAAGGAGAACCGGTGGAACATCCCCCCCAACGCACCGGCCTGCATGGAGAAGCATCTGTGCTCGGGGCAGTACAGGGCAGGTGGGTAACGAGCTGACGTCACACAGGTGAAGGCGGCGGGTTGGTCTGAGTCTGTTTCTGCTTCTTGGTGCAGGTTTCGACGTTTAACATGTTTGTTTTCGAACAAATGTCACTTTGTGTTTGTCAAATAAATTGTTCCTGATGCTTCTCAGAACGACAACCACAGGATTAAAATACACACACTTTGCTGGTGTGTGTGTGTCTCTGTGTGTGTGTGTGTGTGTGTCTCTCTCTGTCTCTCTCTCTCTCTCTCTCTGTCTCTCTCTCTCTCTCTCTCTCTGTGTGTCTCTCTCTCTCTCTCTCTCTCTGTGTCTGTGTGTGTGTGTGTCTCTCTCTCTCTCTCTCTCTCTCTCTCTCTCTCTGTGTCTCTCTCTCTCTCTCTCTCTCTGTGTGTCTCTCTCTCTCTCTCTCTCTCTGTGTCTGTGTGTGTGTGTGTCTCTCTCTCTCTCTGTGTGCGTGCGTGTGTGTGTGTGTGTGTCTCTGTGTGTGTGTCTCTCTCTCTCTCTCTCTCTCTCTCTCTCTGTGTGTGTGTGTGTCTCTCTCTCTCTCTCTCTCTGTGTGTGTGTGTGTGTGTGTGTCTCTCTCTCTCTCTCTCTCTCTCTCCCTGTGTGTGTGTGTGTGTGTGTTTTCAGATGGTACCCTGCTGCTCGGGGCCTCCAGCCTCACTGGCAGGACCTGGCAGGGGTCTGTGTGGATCTACAGGGACCCAGAGCAGGCCCCCAACGAGGGATTCTGCAAAGCTGGTGTGCAGACTGAGGCTGGTGTGTCTGAAGTCAAGTGGGTGTCAGAAAAGGGGATCGTTGTTGCATCAGACTTGGGTAAGAAACAGATTCGTGGCATTTTCAAGTCGAGCGCTGGACCTGAGAAGTGAAACGCAAACCGGACGTGTTTAACGCTGCAGGTGCTCTGGAACTCTGGGAGCTGGCGGAGGACGAGCGCCTGCTGGTGAATCGCTTCACCAAACACGAGCACGACCACATTGTCACCACAGTGAGTCCCATAACCGGAGCGAGCGGCGCCGTCACCGGTAGCATGGACTGCAGGTATTTCACACAGACGCACAGCTGCATGAATCGTCGCTGCTCAACAGAGACGTTGCATTTCTCATCACGGTGCAACTTTCCCCTTTTTGTCTGCAGAATTAAAGTATGGGATCTGAGTCAGGAGACAGTTGTCACCACCTACAGTGGTAAAGGAATATCTCTAAGCCTCTTTCAGAATAAAATATTATTAAATTGTCACTCAGTTATGTTCACTGAGAGATAGAGTTGGATTTAATGAACTGAAGTAGAAATCTCTCTGCTAAAGTTGAGATAAAATAAATGTCAACTGTGAAATGTTTTTAAATGATCAGTAAAAAACTGTGACATCATCCTTTTTTTTTTTTTTTTAGTAAATGTAAGTTTTCAAAAAGTGTAAAGTTATTACACGTGCTTAAAAGTACTCACCACGTCCTGTCCCACTTATCAGACAGTTAATGCACCTTTTAAATACAGGCAGGTGTTTGAAGGTTGTGGCTTTAACGCTAATAAAGAAAGAAATCGGTCTGATAACGTTTTCCTCCTCCAGTGCACACACAGCCGGTCAGTTGTGTTGCCTGCAGTCCCACAGATGAGTCTCTCTTCATCTCCTGCGCTCAGGTAAGATGCTGCTTGTTTGCATTGTTGTGAACACAAAGCAGGTTTTTGGATCACCTTGTTTCGTTATTGTGCATATTATTTAGAAAATGCTGTGTATCAACAAATAGTGCAGCAGTAACAAAGATGGATCTGCTGCAGAAGAACAGGGTCAGAACCACTGTGGTCGTCTTCATTCAAACTGTGTTGTCCTCTGCCCCTCAGGATGGCCGTGTGCTGATGTGGGACAAGAGGAAGCCAAACAAACCAGCCTCTAGAATAGGTGAGGAGCTTTTTGGACATTTTTACTAGGTGGTTGACAGAACCAGAACCTGCCTGACCAGCTACCTCATGGTTGTTTGTCTGCTGATTTAACAAGCCTGGTTGAGCTGATCCCATGATCTAATTGTCACTCCAGGTAGTTTTCTGTTGTTACATCCTGTCAAGACTTCAAACTTCTAATTGTGCATCTTGCACTGCTGCCTTTCTTCTGTTTGCCTCAGGTGTAGAGTCCCCCCACTGCTCGCCCACCACTGCAGCTTGGCACCCCGAGCACAGGAGCACCATTGCCTTTGGTAAGGCCCAGTAGTAGATAACAAGTGACAGAGACATTAAATTGTCCTTGTGTTTTCAATCATGCTTCTTGTGCCTCAGGTGATGAGCTGGGTAGAGTCACTGTGAAGGATTTCCTGGGAACACAACCAGCCGAGGTGGTGAACGTCCACCGCCGCAGAGTCAATGGGCTCGCCTTCTCCACACACAGGTACACTTTACTTCTGTCTTGATCTCGGCGACTTCCCACGTTGCTCATCTATAAAATTACAGCTCCTGGTCTTTCCCGTTTTAGTGCCTCCTTGCTGGCCTCCATTAGTGATGACTGCTCCGTTGCTGTTATGAACTCAGATCTAAAAGAAATGTGAGTCTATGTGCTTCAACATGGAACCACCTGGTCAGTCTCCTCCTCCATGTTCAAAATACTAATCTTATATTCTTCTTCTGTAGACTCAGAGATAAGCGACACCAGGATTTTGTCAAAGGTGTGTGCTGGATGTACGGTGGCTCCAACACCCTAACGACCGTAGGCTGGGATCACCTTGTGCTTCATCACACGGTGGATCCAGCAGGTGGCGCCCCCAACTCCTCTTAGACCCAACAGACGGCTCTGGGAAGAGCGTGATAAATAGTCGCCCCCTATTTTTTAAGGGATGTTGTTCAGTCTGCCGGTCACCAGATATGGTTTATAGTGTTTCATTGTCGTTCTGTAACCCAGATGTGTGCACAACATTTGGACTTGTGCTCTCCCAGTCCTGGCCTTGGTGCAGTTCGCTACCTGTCTACTTCTTTCATACTGTTTAGCATTTGCATGCATATGTAATTACATTTGAGGCAACCCATTTGTATTGCATCATTTTACATTAAAGGTAACTTAAGGTTGTGATATCAAGAGCATTTTCTTATGAACTGTAAAGTTGATGAGGCTTCATACTAAAATACAAAATGTTGAGGCAGTTGATGTGTGTGGGCTGTGATCTCACAGGTAAACAAGTTTAAATACCTTATTCTCATCAGTTTACCAGGTTACATTTTGTTTTGTAAGTGTAAAAGGTTATTTCCTGTTAGTTTAAATGTAATAAGCTAAATATTCCCCAACTACAGCTATACTGTTCTAGTATTTGCTCCTTAATACTGAGGGATTATATAGAAATGTATTTACAAAACCATTTCCACCCAGAAAGCACCATGTATACTTCGCTCTGCAGTCCAAAGTGAAGTAGTACACCCTTTGTAGATGGTATGATGAGATACCAAAGGTATGAATATGCTGAATCATTAAGCTCATGCTTAACTAGATCATTTAACCTTATTATTGGGATGTACAAAGCTCCTGAATCTTGAAAGAACTTAATTAGCCTGCTCCTGCTGCTTTTCATCATATACAGTAACACAATGCCATTTTAAACAATCTGCCTCACACCCACAGTGAAATGCATCATGTTGGTTGAACCAAAGTCAATACAAGTGTTTTCATTTTTAGTGAGAGCTTTACCTTTTGCAGCCACGTGATCATCTGACAGTTTCTTAGTTGGGGTTTGTCTCATGTCGGTTTTTACTGAATATATGAAAACTGCTTCCTGGAACCTTTTCATAACAAATAAGTCTTGACACTGACACAAAAGCTTAATACTGAGCCCAAAACACTCACGGGCATTTATTATTTATTTTCCAGTTAGGTGGTTGTACAACATTTGATGTGCATGAGCCAGTCTGACTTTAAATATTTTGATAGTTCAGCCTTAACATGCACACAGCTGCATTTAAATTCTGCTCTAGAGAGTAAAGCAGAGTTTAAATACAGCATCACAACAGGAACTCAGCTTCATGCATCTTTGCTGAAGGAAAAAAAAAAAAAAAACATTCAATACAAACTGCAGAATGTTTCGTACGTCAATAAATATGAGCGATCATCACTCGTTTCAGTTAACTTGGATTTGCTGCTTTGGACCAATAAAGTCGACGTGTAACGGTGAGAACAAATCGTGGTTATGGAACATGAACCACAGCAACTAAACCATATATTATTATTACAGCCGAGATTACAGATATATGAAAGAGTATGTTCTACAAATTACTGTATAATGCAGATTCATTTTCACTCAGAGTACATTGTACAGATATGAATAACTTAAGCAATTTGTTTATACTATGAATATCACCCACGTGATTAAAAACATAAAAATATACCTGTACACTGCAAAAAAAAAAAAAAAAACACAATCAAGGAGAATCTGGGCTACACACACACAGAGACGTGTCTAATTTCTACAGGTCTTTAAGAATCCCCTTTACTAACCAGAGTAATAGGATTTTTGGTTCCAGGCCGAACTGTAAAAGTCGTGCCATACTGATGTTTTGATGGTCCATTGCTGAAAAGAAGAACACGAGTGGACGTTATGAGTGGACGCTGTACCCAAACACCTCCTCTTGTCTTAAAGCTTAATGTGCCATAAAAGAGTCTGGGAGTCTTACCTTGCAGGAACTTTCATCGAGGACGTCTCCTGATATTTTTTGGCCACTCTTCCCTCCAACTCCCGCATGTCCAGGGTTGCTGCTTTGTTGAACACGGGGGTAGTCTTGCTCTGTGGTGTAGCTCTTGGAACAACAGGGGCCTTGTTCTCCTCATCAGAAAAAGGGCTGCCCCATTCATCAGAAGACTCTGCCTCTGTCTTTGGGGGCATTCTGTGGTCCATTTCCTCCATCTTCTTTTGTAAGATGCTCAGGAGTGTGGCCTGACTGGGTGAAAGCGTGGGCGGTAACTGAGCAGGGGCCACTTGAAGTTTTGTCTGAGGCTGAAGCTTTGGTTTGACGTCGAGGTTAGGAGGCGGGAGGTGTGGAGCTGCCGGAGGTTTAGGAGGAGGAGGAGGAAGGTGTGGAGCTGCCGGGGGTTTAGGAGGAGGAGGAGGAGCTGGAGCAGGAGGAGTTGGAGCAGGAGCAGGAGGAGTAAGGCTAACAGTTGGGGGTGGTGTCTTTTTCACAGGAGGGTCAGGTGGACGGATGGAAGGAGGGGGCTCCATAAAATCATCTAAATCATCAAACTCTGGTGGAGGAGGGAGTAACGGCAAATTTAACCCTTCTTTATTATCGCCGGGATGTGCCGATTGCAAATTCGATGTTCTTTGCTCAAAGTCTATGTTTTGTTTCTGCTGAGCCAGGTTGGGGCTGACTGGGGATGCAGCTGGTGTAACCCTACTGGGAGCTGGACTGGTAGACTGAGATGGTAGTAGACTGACAGACTTTGGACCCTGCTGTGTTCTGTCTTGATATATAAGAGAAGAGGGTGAGTTGGACGCCGGGATGACAACAAAGGATTTGGGACTCGAGTCACTCGGGTGAATGCTTGCACTTGGCTGCTCATGGATCTTGGGATTGTTTTCCTGTGACAGAGTGTGGGTTAATTTTTGTTTCTCTCTCTCCTTAGCCGCCATTAAAAGAGCCAGGGGAGAAGCTGCAGGTCCCTCTCGTGCCACACTGGGCTCACTGCTCTTAAGGTTGCGTAGTTTACGATCTAGTAATGGACTGAATTTATGACTCTGACTTGGCGATACTTTGAATTTGTCCTTGGTGAACTCTAAATTCACCTGAGTACTGTTCATCAGAAGCTTTGGCGACATCTGTGGTGCAGGCGGGAGCAGTTTGGGTATTTCTGACTGTGCTGGCACCGTGGCGGTTTTGTTTGGCTCAGGTAGTGGTGATGGAGGGGGCTGGGTAATTTGGGAACTCTCCTTCAGCTCCTGTGCAACTTTGCTAACTGGTTTAGGTGGTATAGACACTTTAGGGGCTTTCCCATCTACCTGGACAAGTGCTGGGGTAGAATTAACAGACCGAGAGTCTTCCAGGACTAACATCTGCTTGGGTCTTGTCTCATGGTCCTCATACCCGCTGAGAACTGAGGTTTTAGGACCATTAAAAAGCTTTGCTGTGTTCTGGGGATTAAAACTGGAGAGGGTAGGTGTCTGCACAGGTGGAGGTGGGGCAGGCGTCTGTGGTGGAGAGTCAAGGATGGGGATCGAGGACAGTCTAATGGGCTTTGGTGGGGGGGTTTTTTGAGTCTTGTGTTGCTTTTCCGTAGGGGGCTGTGGTGGGGTAAAGTTTGGGGGCTCAGGAGCTGAGACTGCTGTTGAACAGTAAGGGGGTATGGATGAAGCTGGGTTAGTGTTAGGTTTAGGTGGAGTCATCGGTGGGGAGTTTAGGTCACCCATGAAGTCTGGCGGGGGAACTATAAAATTCACCGGAGGGGGTGGTGGAGCCATGGAGGGAGGGGGAGGAACAAATATTTCCCCCCCCACAAGGTCAGGCACCGATATGACGGATCCATTGAGCAGCCGATCTCCACTGACTGTGAAAGTAGAAAAGAGAAAGAATGAGTCCAGTGCTGCTGTGGAGCAGGAGCGCTTGATTTACACGCTGCCGCCTCACGTTTGAAGCCTCTACACAATATTATAGACTTAACCGTGTCAGAAATGTTGACTTTGTCAACAAAACAGATTACAATAAAACTCCTATAGAGATTCTGATATGATCCGCTGCTCCCAGTCACATTCAGCCATTGCAGTTGCCACGTTAATCTTGAAGTAAATATTTGAGGTAGCTGGATGTTCACCTGAACCATTAGCCTTTGGACCGTTCACAGGGGGGAGGAGAGGGACTTTGGGTGTAGGAACGGCAAACCCTTGAAAACTGTCAGTCGACTGTGGGATAAATAGAAAAAGCCCATTAGACTGTGAGTATTTCTCAGACACAGGAAACAATAAGAGCAATAAGATCCGCAGCCTGTTCTAGAGGTGGTGAAAGGGTTTGTGTTTCTGGCAACTATTCACTCTGGACAAACCAGTTCTCCACAACTGCAGCGTTCAATGTTCCTTAAAAGCAGGTTAGCATGTACAGTATAATTTGGATTAATAGAACAAAAGTTGCTTGCAAATAATTTGCTTTGTTCTCAGGTATGGGTATTATGGGGAACTCATACCTAGTGTATGAGTTCACACATGCCTTATTTGCAAACATCCATCCATCATCTAGACCCCCTTAGTCCTAACCAGGGTCCCAGGGATCTGCTGGAGCCTATCCCAGCTCTCTTTGGGGGGAAGGCAGGGGGTCCACCCTGGACAGGTCCCCAGTCCATCACAGTATCAATGTAACTTAAATACAGTGTTTTCTAACATATAATGTACACTTGCATCTCTGCATAATTTAGTCATCTATTCTTTGAATCTCCACATGTTAAGACTGATCCTTAAGGTTTCTCAAAGAAACTGGAGGTGACAAGGATTTTTTTTTTCTACTGCACATTTTCACATACTTGAGTTATGAGGAGTACACAGTGAATCATAGGATACACCTATTATTACTATATACACCTATTGTATTATTATATTACCTAGATACCTGTGTTTATGTGTGTGTGTGTGTGTGTGTGTGTGTGTGTGTGTGTGTGTGTGTGTGTGTGTGTGTGAGGGGAAAAAGTTTTTCTGGTGTGCCACCAAAAATAAACACAGACTGTGGACATTGTGAGTCCACACGATTTAATAACACATTTGTCCTTCAAAAGGGCAGAAGCTCTTTCCAACAGCACAACACCACCTACACAGTGCAGATGCTGCCCCTTTGGGTAACTGGTCAATGAACTAAAGAACCTGGTTATAAGACACTTGCTGAGTGTTGCTGAAATATTATTTTCATGCCTTTAAATGTTAGATAAACATGTGATGTTTATCTACTGAAGTGTCTGAAAGTACTTATGTCCAAATTCCACCCACAATCATTTCTGGTGGCTGCAACCTTAGAAAGAAAAATGACTGAGAATAAAAATTTGCTGAATCTGCCTGAATGAAACTACTTGTCAGTCCTTGTGCGACTAACTTCCAGGACGGTTTTGTAGCTTCTTGGAAAAGTATGAACACTGCACCACAGGCTAAGGGTGTGTCAGAAGAGGGCGCATGATCCAGTTTGATTTCATCTGTTTGTTCCCTGCACTATGACTCACTTTCATCTGTTGCAGGAGTCTGGAGAGTCCTGCCCATGAGCTGCAGGGTGTGCCACATCCAGCACATGCCACACATTCACAGAACACTCCCAGAACGAGGCGTGTGAACCTGAGCAGGGATGAGCTCTTTGTTTATATCTGCACACTGATGATATAATGGGAGGCCTGACAGGCACTGGACTGCACATGTAGTACTCTGAGTAGTACTGAGGTATTTTGGGTTCACTCGAAGTATCAGTAGGTCAATACTGACACACTTTGGTATGAGTAGAACCTTTGGATATAATTTCTATTTAAATACAGAAGCCTTATGAGTAAAATGTACTATAACCTTTAACCATGTACTTGAGTTTATGTTTGTCATATGTAAAATACTAATCAGAAAAGTAAATAGTAATTGCAGCCACGACTGTGGTGAAATAATAGGAAATGATCAAATAAACCACAGTGGACTCAGAATTGTACCTTGTGCAAGTACGACCTGCAGTATTTGATGTTATTCCACTTCCAGTCTCATATTATTTTGTGACAATAACTTTTTTATTTGAGTTTTTCCATCTTTGAAATTGTGAGACTGAAATAACTTCCCTGCACTGAATAACTATTATATATAACATCTAATATTTGCAACAGGTTCTTGCATCTTAAATATTTTACTGTTCTAAAAATAAAAATATTTCTCCCTATTTATGTATTTGTCCTGTCAAATAGCCTGTGTGCTGCTAACATCTTTATTGTGGACCCCATGATAATATCATAGTTATTTATAAACTATCAAAGGTAACACAGAGTATACTACAGTTAGTTACTACAGTTAGTTACTACAGGACCTTTCACTCAACATATAAACAGACTCCAAAGTTAAGTACTCAAATCTAAATTGTCCTTTATCAGTTGTGTCTGTGCAGTCCTGCAGGTACAGACGTAAAAATAATCCCACATTTCAGGTGAACAACAGGTTGAGGGTGTTCAGACGCATATTACTGTTAACGTAATTATCCCTCATAAATATAATTATCCCTCATAATTACATTTATGAGGGATAATTGTAATTATCTGCAGTTATTAGCCCACAAGACAAAGATACTCACAGCATGATGCTTGACGGTGGGTCTGGCTCTCACACTGGCTGTCCCTGACTCAGGGATCGCTGGTGAATCCAGTGCAAACTCCATATTGTCTGAGCAAATAAAAAGAGCAGAGCCCAAATATTATCCTGTGTCAGATCTCAAGCACGTTTCAAGGGACCATTTAACTTCCTGCCCAAAGTCCATAAATGATTTGGTCAGAAAGGACACACCACAGTCATGGTAAGATGCAGTAACACCTGCTGACCGTCTGCCTGTTGTTCAGACTGAGATTAATAATAAACTCATGAGATACTGTTTGTTCCAATGTGATGTTTTAGTCGTCATTCAGGCTGATGATGCTTCGTGTGAGCCCCGTGGTGATAAAGTAGATTAGTTATTGACAACTACACAGCTACAGCTGAACAGATCACTGTTATTTAACCACTGGGCCGCAGTGAAAGTGTCGCTGTGGTGGCAACTCAGAGCAACACGCTGTAACTTGCAGCATGAACCACGTCCAGACCCACGATCCCATAAGACGCTTCACAAACTGGTGCCTGGATTTAAGAAGCCCAGTTCTTTTTCCTGTTCAGCCCATTGAGCTGTACATAATAACAGTGACAGCTAAACGTTCACAGTGTAGATCTGTAAGTTACTTTTTTTATTTATACACTGGAGCTGAAAAACAGCACAATGTTCCTGTATTTTGAGCATCTTATTCTGGAGCCTGGAAATAGTTTAAGAGCCAAGGTGACTGCAAGGAGCTGCAGCGCTGAGGAGAAGACCCACTAACTAAACTTACGAGCTTGGTAACATGTAGGTTTTCCACCACTAACATGTAGGGGACCTGTAAACTACGTGGTAACTCAGACGTCACTGCGGCTGATTCAAGCAAAGACGTGAGGTCAGACATTCCTTTGCTGTTCACTCCAGTGTCAGTCCTGTTAGTCCAAAATGTGACTGACTCTTTCATTAAAAAGCTTAGTCTCTACTTTCTGTCATGGCTGTCAAACAGAGCCACGTTATAAACAAGGAAGGGAGGAAAAGTGTTTTTCCTTTGTCAAGACAAATAACGATGTTTCCTCTAAAGTTGATCTTATCTGGAAAACGACTACACTGTGGTGTCAAACCACTGTAACCAAATGATTCGTTTCCCTAATGTCCACCTGCCTGATTTAAATAGACAAATATTCCCTCTCCCTGGCTCTGGTTTCCTGCTCTCACCCACCAGATGGATCAATGTCACGCAGTAAACTGTGAAATCAGTCAACAGGCGTCCACATGTGAGCAGAGACATTGTCTAAGGTTTGACTTCAGCTGTTCCTGTTCCTGAAGCATCTCTGAGGGTTCAGTGAGCCAAGTTTTGTCTTCAGGTGAGTAAACACTATGTGACAGAGCTGAGGTCGTGGTGTTTCCTCAGGTGCTTTATCAATATATGCTTCTATTGATCATCAAGGAAAACACTATTGTTTGTGTTAATCTGGATTAAATCTGATTCTCTTTAACATGAACTACAGTCACAGGCCAGAATCTATAATCTATAATCTATAATCTAACAAAGCAGCAGTTTTCGACATAATTCAGTCCCTGTTTTCCCTCAGACGAGTTTCTGCTGCTCCCTTATTTCATCCAGATGCGAACCTTAAACAGGTTTTTCACGGATGGCACCTGCTGCTACCTGTCCACCAGGACCTGTCCTGACACATCACATACAGAGCTCATTAATACTCAGATCGCCTCTGTGATCCGCTTGTGTTATGAAGTCCAGGTCAGCACCCAGTGCAATGGTCGTGCCGGTTTTCAGGCATGTTCCTGTAAACAGTGGTCTCCATTACAGGCCCCGAGCAGAGCAGCCTACTCACCCATGTCCTTGGGTTTGATACTGGTGTCGAACAGAGACTGGTTCTTTCGGCCCAAGAAGTTCAGCGTCCCCCTCTTCATGATTCTTCCTTAGTTAGTACGTAGGCGCGAGTCTGCTCGGTTCGGCGCGGATTATTGGCACATTCTGATCAGCAGATACAGCGCAGGTGAGCTCCTTCCCCGACAGGTGCGCCGCCGGGATCCAGGTGAACTCTCAGCCAGTGATTTGACGCAAACTTTTCGGAACAGAGAGAGAAAATGGAGCTGGCGCCGCCCACCGTCCCTCTTCCTATCGCGTTCCTCCCAGTGCTAAGACACAGGTGCGCGCACAGGTGAGGCTCGTCCAGTCCGGCCTGCACAGATCAGCCCGGTTGTTCCCGCTGCTGCTTTTCATTTCCTCGCTTTAAAGCCCTGAGCCTTGGTCGCCTCAAACACTGAGCTCTGCAAACTTCTGCGGCTGGTTTCCCTTGGAGCATCAGGCCACTTTGATTAATCATCAACACCGTTTCCATGAGCATGAGCAAAGATCAGCCTGTTTTGCTGCCTCATGGTCACAAATGAGCAATAAAACTCTGATCATATGCTGAAAACCTTTTCATACTTTCTCCCTGTAGCTCAGATTAAAGGTACAGGCCAACAGTTATTTGATTAATGCACATGTGCTGAAGTGTTTGCCCTGTATGTCACTTTGTCTCACTCTACCACAATAAAGAGGTAAAACCATATATTTTACTTCACAAGTTTATCAGACAGCCGGTGATTAGGATTTTAAATCAGCATATAAAGCAGTTCAAATACAGTGAAGTACAATATTACATTACTGCTTACATTCTAATGCATAAATAATAATCTTTCAAAAATGGTTCATGCATTAAGTGCAATTCATTATTCATGTGTGATATGGACGTGAGTGACTTTTTATCCTGTTCTCAGTTTCCATTTCCTCACTTAGAATTTATTGTTCCAGTATATTGATTAAAAACAGATTTATGGAGAGATCTAAAAGGAATAAAAACAATGTTGAGCTACTGAAATATTCAAATCAGTAGGAGCCAGGACTGGACTTTGGCTGAAGCCTCAACATAACAAACCAATACGTCCATATGCTGTTTATTCCTCTGGATATTTGCTCAGGAGGTTATTGAACGTCTTTGTGTTTGTTAGACATCAGTTTTGTTTTGCTGTATCGTAAAGTTCCTGGACACTTTTACTTTATTTGAGTCGTCACGTTGTTGAAAACTCGTGAAGTATCTGAGAACAATCTGACAGCAAAACAAAAAAGTGGCTGTTTCAGGGTTTGTTATGATCTGTGACAACAGAAAGAGCCAACAGCTGGTTTGGTTGAAAGCACCACACAGAGAGCGTAAGTGGACTTTAATGGACTGACTGATTGACAGGTTATTGTTTGCACAACACTGTTAATGACCATAGAGTCACAGTTTATTTCACTCAGTATTGAGTTAGATCAGGAAATAGAATCAAGGCCCTTCTGCATAACTATGTTCATTTTTGATGCTTTCAGGTCATTTTTGCATAAATGTACTTTGAGCTTTGACCAAAGCATCTGATTTCTTCCCACCACTGGATGGTCAATATGAGAATGTGAATTTGAATATCAAGTCATAATGCAGTAAGATAAGATAAACTTTATTGACTCAAGTATATACACAGACATGTGGACATTGGCTCAGTTCCTTTAATCAGACTGATATTAATTATAGATCGACAAATAATCCCATGCTTGGAATTAAGGAAGTGAATCTGTTTAGAAGCAGATGCTTTTATAAAATAGCAGATTTTTAAAATATTTTTTTTTGACATGGTCACAGTCAATGTTTCTGTCAAGTCTGCCTGTTGCACCTGAAGCTCAGCTGTCCCGGAGACAAACCAGACTGGTCAATCCAGTTCCTCCGAGCTGGGTGGAAACTCATCAGGTCGAGCGAAGCTGACTGAAATGTGAAGAATGTGACAGGAAGAGATTTTATATGTTACAGTTCTGTACATGAAGCTCAACTCTATCCGGTGAAATACAAACAGTTTCAGTGTGCACGGCATTCAGGCCTTGTTTAGTTACTCATTACCAGCTCTGCTCTTTTGTCGAAGAGAAACAATGACGGCACTTTGGCAGAGTGGTCAATTAAATGTTTCTCATACCTTTGGATGGCAGATAAACTCATAAAGCTGCTTCACACAGCCAACAAATATTTTATCATGTTGGACGTGGCAAGACCCTGATGGATGGCAGGCTGTGCCGCCATTTTATTTTCTCTGATTAACATCTGCTTCCTTCCCCTTTGCTGTGCATTGTGGGCATTATGATCTCCAGACTATGAAGTAAAGGAAATGCAGTTGTATTTTTGCATTCCATATATGATGTGGTATGAGCTGCTTGTAAATGGAAATGAAACTAGAGATAATATCTGGACCAAAATGATTCTGTGGAAGAATGTGTAGAGTTAAAACAGCAGCAGCGTATTTCAGGATGGTAAACTGTTATTACTGCAGTCCCACATCTGAGGACAGCTGTCACTGGTGTCAGTGAAACTGTGTGTGTAGACTTGTTTTCCTGTGGTTGATTGTTTTATATTCCCTTTGTGTTAATTGCTTTAATATAAAAAACAAAAACTATATGTACAGACAAACACTCTGTCAGAAAAGTCTGTCAGAAAAGTTTGAATATGATTTTTTGTTGGCTGTCGTCATCATGTACACTTGGTTTCCTCCAGGTCCTTAATTACTTAAGTAGATTACAGTTCCTGAGCCTGATGATCGGCCAACACTCGCTCCGATTCCTGCTCTTTACAGTTTGTGGCCTGCAGACTGGCCATGTCCGGACTCTCGGTGGATGCAGTAGATTCTGACTATGGTTTTTAAAACAGACATGGGAAACAGCAACGGGCTGACTGTGGAGGAACTACAAGCCTGTGAGAGTTATCACTGGTACAAAAAATTCATGACGGAGTGCCCGTCTGGACTTCTCACCTTCTACGAGTTCAAGAAGTTCTTTGGCCTGAGGAATCTGTCCGAGGCATCAGACGCCTACATTATGACAATGTTTAAGACATTTGACCTGAACAACGTAAGACGGTTTATCATTTTCTAACAGTATGTAGACATATGTAGTCCAAATATCATTAGAATCATCTACACTGAATACGACTGTATCCTTAGCACAAAAACACAAAAGGTTAATTTCATGTATTTACTCTTTATTCTATTTTATTCTATTTATTCCATATGAAAGCTGCTCATCTGACTAATATCATTTATAATCCTAACACACTTACACGTGTTTAGGTTTCCTACAGATGTGTCTATTCATTGCTCAATATACGTATGAACAAAGAAAGTGGGTCACGTTCAGCTCTCTGTTTCTAAAGAGAGTATCCATATTACATCAGCGTCTGCTTTCTGTGAAAAGTTTTTACTAGAAATCTAATTGAGAAGAACTTAGCCTATTAGAGAGGAGGCTTATCCTGCAGCTGCTGCTTACTCAACTGACCTGCAGTGCCACCTTAAACAAGACGGATGCAACCTCTTTATAGGTACATGTGATCCAGGAGCAGCCATATGTCCCTGTTTGGGAATGTAAATAGTCTTTCAAACATCCATGTTTCTATCTCAGTAATTGTGGGTAATGTTGTTATTAGATAATGTTGGAATTAGAGAAGTTAAACTGGCAGCAGGATGGTTGAATATACTGCTTTCTGATTACAGTGTTTCACTCTGTCGTTTTCTTTTGTAGGACGGCTTCATTGATTTCATGGAATATATGGCCGCCCTGAGCCTGGTGCTAAAGGGAGAGGTGCAACAGAAGCTCCGCTGGTACTTTAAACTCTATGATATAGATAGGAGTGGCTGCATTGACCGCGAGGAGCTGCTTATGATGATTAAGGTGCGCATGAGCCTTCAAGTCAGGTTAAAGAATGACTCAGTGACAGATCTAAGACAATCCAAAGTATAGTCCTGAAAAATAAAACTACTAACTTGGGATACAGCCACATGGGAGACAAACAAAAACAAAGCCATGGAAACCACATCTCAAACAGGAGCATGCACCACACTGTGGTGACACAAGAGCTGACACTGAGCTGACACCTGCTGGTGGAAAGATGAAGCTCTTGAGCAATGTGTGCATCGGTTCCTAACGTGATCTCCTCTCTGTGTGACATATTTAGTCTGTTCGTGCAATCAATGGACTTCCCAGTGAGATGTCAGCAGAGGACTTCGCCAACATGGTGTTTGAGAAGATTGACCTCAATGGAGATGGTAAGGCCCCTCTGATTCACAGTGACAGGATATGACAACATGGCTGTTGCTGCAGCGTTGAAGATGTGTAGCTGTGGAAATTAGCCTTAGCAAATAATCAACAAAGATAAACATCACAGTCACCGTTGCTTCAGGTGCAGGTGTGTTTACATTCAACTGTGCTTCTCCATTTTCCAGGTGAACTGTCCTTCAAAGAGTTTGTGGAGGGGGTTCAGAGTGATGACACTCTGCGGAAGACCCTAACAGAGACTCTGGACCTCACACACATTGTCCAAAAAATTCAAGGAGATATGATGTCCAACAGCTAATACCTCCGACTCTTTTGGACTATGAAATAGACATTTTTGTGCCACAGATGAACGAGTGAAGGTTCCGGATATTAAATCAGCATCAGGACAAACAGATGTGAACCAGGAGCTTTTGTGCAGTTAAGGGCCAGCAAAGAGTTTCCATTAAGTGCAAATATTAAAGCTTCGTTCAAGGACTGGATACTAACCTTGAAAATCAAATTAACCTAATTGATCCAAGGCTTTCAATGTGCACCTAAATCATACATTTATATTTATTAAATTCTCTTTTCTGATACAAACATGTCGCTGAAAATAACCAAAACAAACACACGAGGTCTGGAGAATTCAAGGCAAAAACAAGTTTTGCATGAAACGTGTGTCCAGTGTCCATTTTGTACCATGAACTTAGAAGCAGCTAAATGTTGCTTGACTTTAAACACATGTTGAACTTTATACATTTAAGCAAAGGCAAAAGCTTGAACTAACTCACTTTATAGAGTTTTATAGAGAAGACAGTCCCCTGACATTATGGGCCACAACAGAAACACTGTGATTCCAACTGCACTGACTGGTCATTATTCCTCAGGACAACAATAAGGATGTGGACATTTCCATTTATACTCAGTTTCTTTGTAGCTGCTGTTAGAGGGTCCTGGCTTGTCTTTGCTGCTCACGTTGTGCATGACTCCCCCAAATGTGATGATCCATGATGATCCAGGTTATGGCCTTACTGTGGACAGTCTGGTGGTTTGGCCTGTATCTTCCAGTGGCCTTTAAATGTTCAAGTGTGTGGAATTTCAAAACTAAAATTAGAGACAAGTCAAAAAAATAAATTGTGTATAAACTAAATACTTTCCTCTTTTTCTTTCAGTCATGTTGTCACCGCTCAGGTTTAGCATGGGTCCTCAGGGGGACCTGGCCTCTAGGTTCAGTCTCATGCAAACGAGAGAACATCCTTTATGATGCTACAGGTAACTGCCACCATATTGTCTCCCAAACTCATTCACTATAGACATATACTGACAAACAACTACAGCTCAGGATGCAAAAATGCCTCATTAGCATCACACACATGGCAGCAGGCGCATTATACAGCATGTTGCAGTGAAACCAGGAAACCAAAGGTAAAGATGTGCAGCTGGATGATGGACACACACTCTCAAAACAATGTGTAGTTTCGGGGAGTGGTTTATTATTGTTGGACTGTTTTATCCTTCCATTAGTGCTGGGATCATCATCATCCACCTACAGTGTGCCACTTCACAGTGACTGTATTGTTCTGTTTTTGTATGGAAACACCCGCTCTGCCTGCCAAGTCTTGTCAGACAGACAGAGAGTACCCAAGTCCCCAGGCCAACAGGCGGCCTAGGCCACTTAGATCAAAACCTTTCATACACTATTCATTTACTCCTTAAGCTATTCAAAGCAAATACCTTGTAAAATGAGGAAAATATAGAATATAGGTATGTAGATATGTAGATATGTTAGTGTGTTTAGGAACAAGCAGAGAAGAAAAATGAGAAAAAGGGAGGGGAACATGAAACTGAAAGCAGTTGAATTAAAAACCTTATTGTTAGAGCCTGAGTCAACGAATCTAATGTGATTCATCCATCCATCATCTAGACCCCCATAGTCCTAACCAGGGTCACAGGGATCTGCTGGAGCCTATCCCAGCTCTCTTTGGGTGATATTAATGATAATAGATAGATTTATAGACAGATGGATCCAAAATAAATGTGGTAACAACAACAATTCTACTAATTTTCTATTGTTTGATCTGATTATTAATAGATATTTAATTATTCATGACCCAGCGTCAGGCTTGTATTCCTATGTCCCATAGTGTGAGCTGCTCGTGGGTTGTGTCCTTGTGGAAAATCCTCCTGCTGCTCACAAAAGGTGTGCCGCCGACGTGACGTCACGCCCGTACCTGAGTTTCGGTAAGGAAAGGGGAAGGACCAAGCCGAGAGAAAAACATAATCTCTGCTCTGTTTTCTGAGTGAAGCTTGTTTCTTGTTGTGATTAACATCCAGCTTCGTCGAAGCGATTATCGATTATCTGGGTTTGAAGAGAGTCTGCAGGACTTTTCCTGGACTTTTCCTGGACTTTTCCTGGACTTTCAGCGCAGGGTTTATTCCCGGCAGGCCGACGGAGAAAGGACTTCCTGGTTCGCCACAGGTATGTGTGTCGTTCCTGCGTTTCGGGTTTGGATGCTTCTGTATTCCCTGTGTATGTTTTGGCCTGATTGACATTTAAACTCGTGGTGACCTGTGACATAAGGTCCAACAGTAATGAGGTCGGGACCGCTCGGGGGGCAGCTTTAAAAATGTTTGGAAAATCCGGGGCTGCAGGGTGTCCGTGAACACCGCTGCGGGTTTTATTAGTCGCCGAGTGTGTTTAAAGACCCTGCTTTGTGTTGGTCAGCATGGCCGTCACCCCCCGACGTGTCCGCCTGAAGCCCTGGCTGGTCTCTCAGGTGGACAGCGGACGGTACCCGGGTCTGGTGTGGATCGACCGTGAGGCCATGCGCTTCAAGATCCCGTGGAAACACGCCACACGACACACACCACAGCACGAGGATGAGGACACCATCTTTAAGGTCAGGGCTCCTCAACAGGTGTGATCACACCTGTAAAGCCCCAAACGCTTTACCTGCATGTTCCTGTTGGTTTTCTTTCCAGTGTGTGTTCTGTCCTTGTAAGAACCAAGTCATGAACATTTGATGTCCCTCTGCAACTCACAGCTCCTCTCTCTTTAGGACACATTGGTATTTAAGAACAAGGCCTTGGTCGGCTTCTCTGTGCAGGATGGGGGATTGAAGTAAAATAAAAATACTAATACATCTCAGTACTGCAGTAATGACGTTCCCCAGGCGACACTGTGCCTATGCTGCGTTTCTGCTTTAATACATTCGAGGTGCATGATCATGCAGAAACACATAAACAGTGTTATTGATGCCTCCGTCCTGTGTCAACGTTCCTCCAGGCATGGGCCGTGGAGACGGGGAAGTTCCAGGAGGGAGTTGATGAACCTGATCCAGCGAAGTGGAAAGCTCAGCTTCGCTGCGCGCTGAACAAGAGCCGAGAATTCAACCTCATCTACGACGGCACCAAAGAGGTCCCCATGAACCCTCTGAAGATTTATGATGTTTGTGACATCCCACAGTCTTCTGGTCACCAGGGTAAAAGAGAGTTTTCAGTCTGATTGACTTTCTTCATCAATGAATCTGACAAGAAAAACTTTAAATGCTGATTCTCACCCCTCAGGCTCTTCAGACGCTGGTTCTTGGACTCCACATGATGAAGATGGAGGTGATGAAGATGTCCCAGATACACCAGAGTCTCTGCCTCCATACCCATCCACCGGTGAATAACTTCTCCTACCAAAATTTCCAGTTAAATTGAATTGAACAACAAAAACCCTGAATCCTTCTCTCTCTCTCTCCTAATTTAGGCACCAGCCCCTCTCCTCTCATCATGTGGTCTCCCATGGGCTCAGAATCATCCATGCAGCCTGCAAGCTGTCCCCCTTCAAATGAGGTCTGGCCTAAAGAGGAACCTGTGAAGATCTGGCCTAAAGAGGAGCCTGTAGATGTGGAGATGCAGCCCACAGCCCTGGCTGACATGCCCACAGCTGCTCTGCCTGATCCTTCCATGCAGCCCCCTCCTCTACCTGACGCCCTGTTTGCCTCCCCAGAAACGTGGATCAGCTCCCTCCCGAGTAAGAATCGCTTGTTAAATATAAGCTTCACAGCTTGTGCTTAATAGGATTAATACATTTTTCAGCAGTAAAAAGAAAATAGATTGAATATCACCACGTCATACATGGTCTGTCTCTGTGTGTCGGTGACCCAGTGACAGACCTGGAGGTTCAGTTCCAGTACCGAGGGAAGGAAATGTGTCCCACAGTGACCGTCAGTAACCCGCAGGGCTGCAGGCTGTTCTACGGAGACCTCGGTCCCATGGTGAACCAGGAAGAACTGTTTGGCCCGGTGAACCTCGAACAGTTACGCTTTCCGACCACAGAGCACATTACCAATGACAAGCAGAGGGTCTTCACTAGCCGCCTGCTGGATGTAATGGACAGGGGTCTGATCCTGGAGGTCAGTGGTCACGACATCTATGCAGTTCGGCTCTGCCAGTGTAAAGTGTACTGGTCCGGTCCCTGTGCTCCAAACCCGGCTGCACCGAATCTTATAGAGCGACAGAGGAAGGTCAAACTCTTCTGCCTGGAGTCGTTTCTCAGCAGTGAGTAGCATTTCCACTGCTCCCAGGTTTTAGTCTTTGCAGCTCTTTGTGTTGCTGAGACGTGCAGAATGCTGCGGGAATGATTTGAATAAGTCTTCAAATGCTCTGCAGGTGTGATAGCTCACCAGCGTGGCCAAACTCCAAACCCGCCTGAGTTTGAAATCAACCTGTGTTTCGGAGAGGAGTGGCCTGATGGAAGGCCAAGGGAGAGGAAACTCATCATGGTTCAGGTGAGAAACATAACAAGTTGTTGTTTTTTTAGCAAACAGGAAGTGCCTGTAGTGAATTTGTCCATTTGTATACATGTTGAAAAATGAATACCAATGTAGGGCTTGTTTTGCTGCCCACAGCATTAACTCGTTGATTCTGAGTGTAGCCACATAGTCTCTTCAATGTTTAGTTTGTCAGTTCATAAAAAATAAGACTTTATATGTGACATTATCAAAAAAAGCTGCAGACTTCACAGAAGAGTCAAACTGACCTAATCAATCCTGACCTCAGCGTGTCTCATGTGAGAGACAGGCAGGACGTCAGTTCTCACATTTTCCTGTTTAAAGGATACCGAAGGTAAACTACTGTGTAATTTACCTGCAGCTGCTGAAGGTGTGTCGCGTCTGTTTTGCAGTTTTAGTCTCACTCCCATGTTGCTCCCTCTGTCCTGCAGGTCATTCCCGTGGTGGCCCGTATGATCAGCGAAATGTTTTCCGGAGACAACACACGATCCTTTGACAGCGGCAGCGTGCGCCTGCAGATTTCAATTCCTGACATTAAAGACAACATAGTGACCCACCTCAAGCAGCTGTACTGTCTGCTGCAGACCCACCAGGGTCAGGACGGCTGGGCTTTGCCGCCCGGGTCAGGCTTGAACATAGTTCAGGCTCTGCAGGCCCAGTGAAGCGGCCCACACTGTGAATACTGTATCTGTATAAATCACACTTGTACTGAGGTACCTGTGGTTGGCAAAGAAGTACTTACTTTAACATAATTAGCCTGGGGCACAGTGTACTGTAGGATTCATTTGTTCTTCAGCCTTTCGCTAGCATGACTATACCATGAGGATGCTGTGTGTATACAGAAGCCTTATAGCAGCACTGTGTGTTGTGTGGGACCAACCACTGTGCTGACTGCATAGGCCAAAGTCCTGTTTGCTGCAAAGGAACATTTATCCTAGTTAATAAGTTACAGGATTTGCCGGGTGCTTTATTTTGTCCTAAATGGCTCAGTGATTTTTGAAATAAACCTTTTATGTATTTTGAAGCAACACATTTAGAAAGAGATTTGTTGGAAGCAAATGTGAAGTAAAATATGGATGAATATTTTTCTGCTTTTCATTTATAGCAATAAAGTTCAGGGTGTGCAGCTGTTTGAAGCCCTGTGTGCACATATAGTTAATAACTGACTGACAGAATGAACCACTTTCTGGTCATTTATCCTGCAGGTTCTGTCTCAGCTTTTGTCAGTTTTCATTTATATTGTTGGATATTTTTCTACTTGTATCATTCGTTTTAATCCATTTATCATTTCTAGGCAGCCATTTAATTAAACGTGTGTAATATGGATGTCGCTGCACTTTGGGGTGGTGAATTATGTTTTATGGCTAGTGGAGTCAGCGCATCTATCCGGTGATTGTATGTTTATTTTATCAATAAAAATGCAAAAGTGATATTGGAGCTAATTATTGAGGTTATTGATTATAAATCAGTAAAATATAGCTGCGGTGAAGAAAGCATCATGATCTCCCAGGTATCTTCTGTGACCTCATTCCTTGTCAGAGAGCAGTTTGTGTTGCAGCATGATGACAGACCCATCTATTGTCTAGACACAGGATGGTGATCGAGTTAATTGCGGCTCTGCAGCTTCTGACTGTGTTGACAGTGTCGACCTCTACTGGTCTAAAACCCTGAAGGCAGGTTCGTCATCTCCATTTCATCTGCAGCCTGTTGACAATAAAATGCTAAATGCCTCATTATTTCATTATTCATATTCATTATTTCATAGTGTTTTTTAAGGTTTCATGTAAGAAGAATTTATGAAATAACGGATCATCTGATTTTAAAAACCATTGTCTACACATCACTACAATCCTTGTTACTGTAGATTCAATAATTACAGATTCGAGGTAGCTGTACTTTAATTTGTGAGTATTACGTTACCATGTACTTCAACTCTACTGCTTTTCACTGGGAAATATTGTCTCTTTAACACACTAAATATGGGAACCAGCGTCACCTGTTCATTACATCTGATTTGTTCTGGTTAATGTTTGTCTGTGTGATTCATGGGACATAAAATTAAAGGGCTAGTGGTTTTATTGTAGTTGAACAAGTGGACTGATATTTGTTTTAGTTGTAATGTGGTTTTTGAAAGGCACTAGTCCCTGCTGGGCAGCCTACCCTGGTCTGAACAGACCTGATCCAGGTAATTAGCAGTGGGTAGGGCAGGGATAGTTGGAAAAGCCCAGGGTTGACTCCCCCTGAACTAGAGGACAGGGCAAAAAAAATATTCAGAATTTAGAAGTATTTTTATTCCAGTCAAACATTTTATTTTATTTCATTACTTTAAATGTTACATGCACAAGAAACATTTTTATTGAGCCTATTCTAGACTCGCCCCTCGTGCCTTTGCACAGACTCCACTTCTGCTATAACTAGTCTTCTTTAGTACCAGTCCCCGTATGGAGAGTACACGTGGAGTCAGGAAGGACTCAAAGATCTGGATGTTGGTCATAAATAATGACTTTTTAATCTATATAACTGAATTATGTTTAAAGAAAAACAAAGAAGAGTTGTATTCAAAAGTTACTAAGAGTTTAGTTTCTTATATATGGTCCTGGAAACCTTGAAGCTTTTCCGAGGTAATGTGATTTCCTTTGAATCTGTTGACCTTTGCTCGAGGGACGGGATGCCCCGCTGAAGATCTCACTCCCTCAGCCGTCGGCTCAGCCTTTACTGTTTTGCTACTGACAGTGGACTTTGTCCTTCTCCTTTATGAGGAAGTCTTAGGTGTGTCATGACGTTGACTGAAATACAGGTTTAAAATATCAGTTTTATTAGCAATATTCAGCTACCGGACATCAAAGGTAAGAGCTTTCGATGACACCAACACACCACACACCTGTTATTTGTCTAAATAATCTGTAGTGATGGGTCTTTGACAGTAAAGGTGCCACAAAAGACAATTCTCCATATTCCTTCTAGTGAAACTGACATTAACTTCAGGTCGATTCAAATAAAAGGCTATTTGGTTTTACACTGTAAAATATATTTTGCCAGACTTTTATTTTGACATCATTCTCCAACATTCATATACTTTTTGTAGTAAATGTTTTTAATTCTTCATTTATTGTTAGTGACTAAGTGGTGAATTCACAATAATTCATCTCATATTTTCATCATTTCATATGTAGATGTTGTGTTTCTCAACTTTTTAACCTTCAGTTAACCTTTTAGTCAAGCTTTGACTAAAGACACAAATGGCCGAACCTTTCAGAATAAATCATTTACAAACCTATTTCAGATACAAGTTTCTGATTCAGCTTGTACTGACACACCTGACGTTATATATTCATGCTGTTTATATTCATACAACACCGTGTGTGTCGACTCAGCTCAGGATGTTCAGGAGTATCAGTCCCTTTGACAATGACAGCAGCAGCTACGCAGGATCAACCCTGTCCAAGTAAGTAATTCACTCTTTTATTGATTGATTGATTGACTGATTGACTTTTTTATTAGCAGATGACCATTGTCGTGAAATGTTTGCATTTATTGTAACAGTGGTTATTCCACTACGGATGAGGTGTCATCACAGGTGTCGGGTTTGTCGAAGCCCAGTGCAAAGTCAGTTTACTGTAAGTTAGCACAGGTGTGCTTTACATAACATATTATTGCCCTGTTCTGGTTAATGAAAAATACAGAGCTCTGCTTATGTTTCAGCAGTGCAGAGGAAGGAATATGCAGCGTCGATGAATAAGATGATGGACAAGTTTCAGTACAAAGTGGAGGTATCACCCTTATCCACTCAGATGTGACCCGTTCTGAACCATCCCACATTTAGGGCTTAGTTCTAATGCCTCCGTGTTGCAGCACTTGTTCACCTGTGACCTTGATGGGAGGCAGCTGAGAAGCGTAGCTGACTGTGTGGAGCGGCTGAAGCTGCTGGACAGGATGGGTCGTGTGTGGGGTCAGAGCATGCTGCTGGAGGTGCACGGCGCCCACCTGTTGCTCACGGACACTGAAACCAAGGTAGACAGGAACAGGAAGATCTGTGAGATCCTGTCTCTGAACGGGTTAATGATTATGTAGGAATATCTTTGCATTTTGTGGTCCAGAACCTTAAGACACTCACCTGTTTTTGTGCTCATGCTTAGTTGTTGTACAAGACCATTAAAACCAGGAACAAACCCTGATGATGTTGATGATGATGATGATGATGATGATGATGATGATGATGATGATAATGATTCCCCTGCACTCTCTGGTCATAGTTTGAATATAAAAATCCATATTTAAAGTAATTAGCTACTGTTTATTTTTTCAGGAGGAGCTGGAGACTTTGGCTCTAAGTGACATCCTGGAGCTAAAGGCCGTTCTGGACCCTGGAGCGTTTAACTCCCTGCTCATAGTGTCAGCACAGCCCAGGAACAAAAACACCACTGCTGTCTTCATGTTCCAGTGTGAGGATGTCAGGGTGAGGACACTCCCATGGAGACGACTGTTATCGTGACCGATAAGGGAAAGAAATGGTGATGACTGTTTCCTATTTACAGGCTGACTACGTCCAGAGGGATCTCTCCCGAGCACTGTCGCACAGGAGACACAACCCGAGCAGGTAAAAACCAGTAACACCAGTAAGCAGATACAGTGAAGCTTTATTGACTTTGCCTGTTTGTGAAGCAGCAGCACAGGCCTGATAGTTGGACACGAAAGCATGAAAAACCTCCATAATCCTGCAACGACCCCAGAACCAGAGAAGCAGTGGGCTGCTGCTGACTATGGTGAGACTCTAACAGGAGGCACACAACATTCATTACTAATGACCGAGTCAAAATCAATAACTAATCTTATCAGTCTTTATTGATCGCACTGCATATAATGTAGAAGAGGATGGCATGTTTGAGCCTCAGGAGGAGCAGGAGCAGGAGGAGGAGGAACAGTCCTCACAGCCCTTTTTGCCTCCTACACGTCCGTACACTGAGCTGGACAGGAACGTGGTGAGGATCCTTCACATACAGGACGTAACTCATATTTCTACTGTTCAATACTATGGAAGACAAAAAGATACGGACTCTTTTCCCTTTCCCTTCTTCACAGGATATCTTGAATCACGTTTTAAATGACATAGAAATCTTCACTGGGCAGGTCATGGAAGCAGCAGCTAAAAACTCAAAGAAAAAGAAGAAAAAGAAAGGAGGCAAAGGTTAAATAAGGAAGTGTTCAACTTTATAATATTTCTAATATAAGTGTCACTTAAATAACACTAACAACAACACATACTAATATTCTGTTGTGATGGTTTCGTTATATATTTAGACGTGGATGACATGCCCAGTGCAGGAGAATTTGCAGGCTGTTTCCAGAAGACCAAATATGCTTTTAACCTTCTGGTACGTGTCATTAATCACATTCAGATGCTGCTGTTATCTCTGTGCTGTGCTCAACTCTCAGTGTGTGTCTTCATTGTACAGGGGGAGCTCAACGGAAAGATTCATAATCCCAGTGCTCCTGACATTGTGCACTCGCTCTTCTCCACATTGGCGTTTGTGAGTCAGTTTATCTCTCAGAATGTGAATCATCCTTAACAATCATCGTTTTGACAACTGGTGGAATAACTTACTGTTATTTCCCTCACCAGGTGGTGCCTCACTGTTCGAAGGATCTGCCACCGACCATTGTGGCCCCACTGCTGACGCCTCAGTGTATCCGTGTCATGAGTGAAGAGGCCTCCTCAGAGGAGGACCAGCTGTGGCAGTCTCTGGGAGACCCCTGGAACATCCCCAGGTGAGACCTGACACTGTAACTGTTGACGTTACACCTCTGCTTGATGTTTTTGTATTCTTGGTGTGTTGGTGAAGAAGTGTCAGGATGAACATCAGGTAGGATTTTGACAATATTCCCACCAGTACCAAATGGCCAGAGGACGACGAGGACATCCCCACATACGCTCCGGACTTCACTGACGGCTGGCAGCCTCCTGCAGTGACCTCAGCGCCTGCAGTCCTTGAACCTGTGAGCACGAAGGGTCGTCCTCAACCTGCACCCATCACCCAACGTGACTCCAGCACAGATGGACAGGTTGTTTCTGAGCAGCATCTTAATTCTCTTAATTCTGGTTTAAGCTACGGAAAAAACATGAGAAAAAACACGAACAAGACCGTTTCCTTTCTCTGCGTAGGCCTCAGCCGACTGGACGCCCCCACATGAAGCACAGAAACCATGGTACACACAGCACACACAACATATAACTTAGCATAATGTGAACATTTCAAACCTTTTAAAAGTTCTTATGTGTTTCTTCCAGCTCAGGTGAATCAAGTCTCTGCTGCATGCGTGTTATGTACGACTTCATTTCAAGAAACCACAGAGAGCTCAGCATCAGAAAAGGAGAAGTAGTTGAGGTATCAGCAACACGAACAGACTCTTTCTGTTCTTTTCTTTATCTGATCGTTAAGTGGTCACTATCTCTTCAATGCCATGACTGTGCTCTGTCCACCCACAGCTGCTGGACATGTCGAGACAGTGGTGGAAAGTGAGGAACAGCAGGGGGGAGGTGGGCTACGTACCCAACAATGTCCTGAAGGATCATGAGGATCAGCCTAATGAGGTAAAAAACACCAGAGCGGCCAAGATCGACTTCTCTAAACAAACACATTTAAATTTAGAGTCACCAGCCAACCCCAACCTGATGTCTGTGGCCTGGGAGCCCAGAGACAACCCACACGGACTCTGAGAGAACATGAAACCCCCCAGGGTTTGAACAGAATTTGAACCCTGAACCTTCTTGCTGTGAGGCGACAGTGCTAACCACCATACCACCCCTTACACAGTACAACATGCTTCTCTGGGATTATGGGATTTTGTCCTTTTCATCGACATTCACCAGTAAACTGGAATAGAAAAGTCACCACTGCAGAAAAAGTCACATATATTGATTAAAAAATACAAAATGTGACTCGCTCAGTCTGTGTAACTGCATTACGCACCAAAAAGAAAGATCTGAAATACTGTACATTGAGTCTGATGGTACAATATAAATAATACTCTCTAATTTGATATTTTCAGCTGAATTTAAGTTCATATCTTTTATGTTTCCTTTTTCTCAGCAAACTGGGGGATCTCCTGTCCTGACAAAGCAGTCCAAGCCTGCAGATGTGAAAGCCTGGCTGGAAGACAAGGGCTTTAGTAAAATGTAAGTACATGGATGCATTTAGACCAAGATTAGAGAGTTAGACCATCTAGATCTGATCGAGCCCTCTCCATAAATATACTGCACTATACTGGACGTTCAACAGCTTCTTAGGAAATCGACAACTGATGCTTTACAAATGAGTCTGATCAGCTGCTTTAATGATGATGTTAATGTGCAGAGTCCAGTCACAAACTGGTGTCCATTAAAGGAGCCTGTCAATCTGTGACAGTCCAGGATGCACTTGGTTATCGCTCCTGCAGGAGCAGGACGTCCTCCCCAAGTGTAAAATACACATATTGTTTCATACCTAGATTATATTTGTGGCATGTAAAGTGTGCTAAACATTTTACCAGGTGTACTTGTGCTTGTGTTTAAACATAGTAAAAATAGATTTTTGGTGAGTCTCCAAAGTACAAGATTAGTAAAAGAGTTACTGATACAAAAAAAGCAAAGTATATTGAAATGTATAATGACTTAATTAGTAATTTAGCATGTTTCTTCAAAGTTCACTTTTGCTTTAAACATATTTGTAAGTATATTTAATTATATTTTCCAAAAGTACGTTAATGTTTTTTGTTTAAATTGTGTAATTCCCTTTAAAATATAATACTAAGCCTCCAACTTTAACTTCAGCTGTACTGCAGTATACTTATTTAAAGTACACAGTACACGTGTTCCTGCGTGTGCTACCATACAACAACGTTTTCATTATTAATCAGCCTTGAAAACGCCCAGTAAAGGAGAAATGTTAGTTTGACATGACATATTGGCAGAAATGATAAAGACCGACAGTTTGAAAATGTGATGTGACTCAGGCAGAGGAGGAACTTGGCTAATTGTTGCTGGTTGTGGTTGTCGAGTGGTCGCGTTGTGTTGAAATGGTATGGTACTTTACACTTCAACTTGTGATTAGTGGGCTCATTTTCAGAGAAAAGACATTTAAAAACATACTTTATGCACTTTTTTCAGATTTCAAACATCATTCTGTTGTATTTCACACATACTTAATGTGAGTTCAGAGAATATTTCAAGTACATGTACCTGTCAGTTTCATTTGCAACAAGTATATGTGAAATGTTTCAGGTATATTTTAACAGTAGTGTCGTATTTTGGTAAGAAAAGTACCAAATAACATGAAAAACAAATTTATTTGTTTATTTATTGTGCAGCTGCAAGTGTATTAAGTGCAATTTAAGTGGTTTCATTTTAACTTCAAGTATAATGAAATTTCACATGTAAAAAGTTTTACTCAATATAGTTTTAGAAAATACACAAAAAATATGTTTTTTTCACTTGGTCCGTGATGGTGGACCGAGACAACTTCCAGGCTGAGGAAGGACTAAGGACAGAGGAACGATAAAATAAGATGCTACTACTTTATGTTAGACTTTTCTTTCCAGAATTGATTACTGATATCACTTACCTATTCCAGCACCGTGCGCTGCCTGGGTGTGCTGAGTGGCTCCATGCTCCTGGGCATGACCAGAGAGGAACTGAAGACGGTGTGTCCGGAGGAAGGAGGACGAGTCTTCTTCCAGTTGCAAGCAGTCAGGTCTGCGATGGATGTAAGTGACAGATCACAGAGCAGCTCCAGTTGTCTCCGCTGTCCGACATGAACAGACACGTCTGTTTGTTTTGTGTTTCTGTACCAAAGGCTACCAGCTAAGAGACGCATCGAACAGGAGGAAGAAAGCACCATGGGCACGACAGCTCAGCGGTTTGGGTTTGGCATCGCATAAAATATGTGAAATATTTTCTCACAATCACAAGAAATATGTTACAAACTGTATCAAATAACAAATAACACAATTTGAACTTCATAGCAAATAGTCTGGTGTCACTTGTGTAATCAAGTAGGAGTCAGACAACTTGGCCAGTCATGCTAACACTGTGTAATAATACAGTCATTATACAACCTGTAAATAAAAGTTGTGTTCAGCACAATGAAGATGATCGAAGTGAATCAGCATGCTTTATTTCATTGCTCAGATATGACACTAGAATCTCAGAAGCATCTGAATCTGGAGAACACTGACAGTCCATTTCAGGCAATAATATGGCAGCAGAACAACAGACACGAAATTAAGAAGAATTAACGGTAAAAACAGTGAGAAGAACATAACAACAATACTTTGACACAAACGTATCTTGAGCATCAGAATATTTCTAGTCATCGCACTGACGTTAGTGCACAAATCAAATCTTCAATAGTGAACTAAAAGCCTGTGAATAAAATAGTTCAGTAACTGATGTGTTTGTGTTGGTGTCCACAACGTGTTACTGCTCTAAACAATCAACAGTGTTTTTAAAATCTTTCTGCTGTCTTCATGTGCTATTATTTATTTGATTAATTAATTTATTTAGGATGATTTATGATCAAAATAATAATCAGTGACACTCGTGATGATCAGCTAATTTTCAAGCATTAATGATCAAAATTCATGTGCAGGAGATTCTCAAGTGGGTGGACGTTGTGCTTTATTTTTATGATCTTAACTTGTTATTTTTGGGCTTTGCACTGTCTTAGTACATCAACTTCCACTAATTTATATATTTTAGGATTTTCTGGATTGATCGATTGAGAAAATGATTGATGATGGTTGAGGTGCTGCAACACAGAGCAGCAACTATCACGACGGATTAGCATTTGTCAGGTCAGGTGCACCGTGCACCGTGAAGTCGACATGAAACCAGCAAACCACCAACCTTCATCACTGTGAAGTGACACACATCAAAAAAACCTATTCTCAAGTAATCAGCAAGATGGCTGCTACACAGTGACAGCACGATGCTGCAGAGGTAAATACACTTGAGTCAGTGGACGGATGCTGTAAGTACGAGTCAGTGTGTGATACAATCAGCAGTTCAGCCAAAGTGAAACATGAAGGGCCTAAAGTTTTCAGGCAGTGCAGGTTGAAACGGTTATTTACACCCAGACGGTCAACTCCATCATCTACTGACGTAGAACGGGGGTTGGTTTCTGTGTGTGGAGGTCAGTGTTTGACTCGCTACTGGAGGAGCAACCTTTGGCTTGAAGTAAATCATATATACCTTTCTATCATGGAGGTTACAGGTGTACTCACACAATGAGAAGGAAAAACAGCTACTGTGTTATTAAATCTACAGGCACAAAAATATTGTGTCAAATTAACTAATTAAAAAATACTAACAACACTAATGATCAACGCCAAGAAACCTTAACATCAATATACTGCAAATATAAAATCTCTTATCTCTATTGCCCTTAAAAAAATACACGTCATACATGAAGTCCAACAATCGAAGCTCCTCTTATCCCAGTCGTCTATAAAGCAAACAGGTGCAGATCCTGAAACAAAGGCTGACACTTCCTGACTCGCTCTCTTCCAGTCTTGGCATCAAGTCTTACTGGACGGCAGTTCTACATTAAAGAAAGCTCACAGTCTGATGGGAAGTCGGACCCCGTCCAGCGGCAGGTAGCGTGGTGTCATAACATAATGAGAATCTGAAGCTTTAAGCTTTAATTAGAGATTTGGTGCGAGTGAAATAAAATGCCACGAGAACCATGCAACAGCGTTCACCACGTCCCAGCACGGTCTGCTCAGGTCAATGTGACGAGCAATGCTGGGTTTAAATCTGTTTGCAGCCCTGATACTAGCTAGGATGCTTTACGTTACAGCTCGATGTGAAAAACAGATTCTCTTCTCCCATCTATTATTCATGCAGACATGCAAACAGCACTCAGGTCCAGAGAACTGGAAACAAATCAGCTTCAAAGCTAAAAGCTATTTTACACCAAGCATGCAGCCGGGTGGTTGGAGTTGGATCAGTGCGGAGACAACATCAGAACTGAGCTCAGCTGTTTATGGCTGAGGACAAATATTCAGTATCTGTGGGATAAAGGTGGAAACAGTCTGGAGAAACGTGGGCATTAAAATGTAAAGGCACTGTGACGTATTGGCTTCGTACATGTGCACAGTCACTACATGCAGGGAAAAACTCCACAACTCTCTAGTTTGCTCACTGGGAAAGGAATGAGTGACGAGGCTCTGAGGACATGGCACAGTGAGGTAATGGTGAGGGGGTTCTACCTGAACACTGCTGAACTCTTCCCCTACTTATTGTGCGGTGCTTAAAAATCAACATTACACACTCAAACTGTGATGATCCACATTTTCTACAGTTTTTTTTACTTGCAGCTAAAGAGGAATGTTTGCAATCAACCACAGAAAGTCTGCGTTCTCTCCATTAACTCGAAGGCTATTGAGTTTCTCTCTTTTCCGATCAAACTCACATTACAATTGTGTGTTTGTCGCACTGTGAATAAATGATCTGACCCCAGCACCATGTGTGACTGATGCTCAGCACAGCAGCATTCACACAGACGCTGTCCCCTCTGACTTTAAGCCCCCCTGCCCTAAGACGTGAAACCTTTGTGGTCTTAGCAAGTCCCACCTTCACCAACAATCCCACTGAATTATTACAGTAAAACTGCATCTATAAACCATCATTACATTTGGATAATGAAAAGCAGCATGATTCTATAGTGGAATATAAGCAGCATACAGAAAATTAGCAGTTTAAATGTGCTGGTTGTGGTTGTTTCTGTAAATGCTACAGCGATAACAATAAGTTATATAACGTCTGATGAAAACAAACCAAAAATCTAATTCTTAAGTGTCTCTAGTGAGGAAAACACTGAGTTTCCCTGCGGTTCATCGAAGACTGAGCTACAGAAACAGGCTACAAAGCGAGCTAGGGAAAACCTGAAATACAAATCGAACAAGATTACAGGGTTTAGAAAACGTAAGGATGGAAGTGGAGAATGTCAAAGCTGAAGTGCTCTGGCTGCACCTGTATCCTTGGCTTTCTGTCGGTGTGTGTCAAACCTCTGTAGTTACCACTGGTGACATTTATATTATAACTAGAACAAACAGCAGAATTACTTCACTCATACCACGTCTCTCCAGTGTCATGCTGGGGGGAGACTGAATGGTCATGATTTCAGTGGCGTCCTGGCAGAGGGCCCATGGAAAGAGAGTCCTCCTCATCAATGGCGTCCAGCTCTTGTGTGCGCACAGCGTGAGTGATGAGCTGCAGCTCCTCCGACAGCGTCTCACTGCGGTAAGCCACGCGGATATCAGGGACGTTGGTGCGTCGTATGTCATTGCTCACAGGCCCCACCTTGGAATAATTAGGACCCAACCAGTAGCTTTTAGTCTGGAATTATGAGAAGCTGCATGAGCAGGAGGCTCAGATATGAGTAAAATGAAAAACCCAGCGACTAAACTGGTGTTCGCAGCCCACATTTGCAGCAAAGTTTATTTAAGTATCTAAAAAATATTTTGGATTCAGCTCAAAGTCGGAATAATGTGCACAAAATAAGTTTACCTTGTGTGAAAAGCCACTCATGAGCACGCTGTTTCTTGCCAGCTCACACATGTCACAGGAACTCAGCTTCCACACCTGAGCAGCGATGCTGTACTCCTCCATCAGGGGCTCCTGGGAACAAACACACACATATAATGTAAATCCAGACTTTTTGTCTCTGACCTTCCAGACAAACCTCCTTTTTACTGACCTTGGTGAAGTGGAACTGAAGAGGATCATCGGTGGACAGAGAGACCATGAGGCCTCTGGACAGGTACTCTGGCAGTGGGTTGCGGTGGTAGCTGAGGAACAGGCTGTTGTTACTCAGTGGGGACATGGCGATGCCAATTTGAGCCAGGTAGTAAAGATACTGCAGCACTGGGGCCTGACGGGGACACAAGGACACAGACAAACCAGTAAACACATGTCTGTCTCAGACGTCTTAGCAGTAGCAGATTGGCTGTTTAGCTCAGCTCTGAACGTTGAGACCACCTGTCACACACACACACACACACACACACTAAATGAGCTTTTCATCATCGTTCGGATGTGCTGCAGTGTGTTTGTTCTTTTAATCTGTGGTTTAGTATTTATGAGTAATTGTTTCCTGCATCATTATGATGGGAGCGCTGTCAGGCCCACGTCTTCGTGACCACGTTCTTTATGCTTCCCAAAATATAAAGCAGAAGAAGAAGAAGAGGAAGTACTTTATTAATCCCCAAGGGGAAATTCAATCATAATATAAAGCATAATAATAAGTATTGTATTATTATTGTATTACATAATAATCATGATATAGATTTATAATATAAAGCAGTCCAGTCCAATTAAAGTTAAACCAGCTGTTCTCAGTAATAGTATTTAGAGCTAAGTCGTTCATGTCACTGTGTTTATTATGATCATGTTCAATAGACCTCTATTGGCAGCGTTAGTTTCCTGACCTTTCTGAGCAGCAGCCCATGGGAGATGTTCTCTGACAACATGAAACCTGACACCAGGTGATGGATAGGCCCCGCCTCCCCGCAGTGAGGTCGCAGGACAAACGTATGGAAACCTCGCCGCCTGTCTCAGGCAAATGCATTTAAAAACAATATTATTTAAGACGAAACGTATTTCTGCTTTGAATGACTGGATGAGAGGCCCAGTGAGCTGAACTGTTCATGTTGTGTGTGATAAAGGTGTAGCCGCCCCGTACCTTCGCAGGTGGTTGAGCACCGTCATGTTGGCGTAAGTATAGTAGAGGTAGTAGGAGTAAGGTGGGTTGTCTTCTTCTGTCCAGTTGGCAGGCAGCGGACTGTCAAAATTAAAAATGTGGTGCTCAGGTTTGGACTCGTCATCTACGCTGTCGAAACCCACCACCTATGGACACAGACGCAATATGTTAGAAACAGCTACAACAAAACAATCAGCCTGTGGAAATGGGTAAGTTTTAAAGTGATACTCACGTGCTCCAGGAAGAGATGCAGCTCTGGGTGACTGCCAGGGTTAACAGTGACCTCAAACAGAGGCATGAAGATATTCTCCAACATCTCCTGGAAATTAGCCAGCTGCTTCTTTGTGTGGTACACGTCACTGAAGGGCGACATTTGTTGATATCACAGAGATATTCGTTTGTTTGCTTTTCAAAACCGTAGAACTCATTTATTTCAAATGTAGGTTTCTTATTATTTCAGGTGGAAAGTTTCAACCTGCCTCTAAGCTGCTTAAGGAGCAATAGACTCCTGTCAGACTCACAATGGAGCAAAACAGCACCAGAGCTTTAAACTCTCATTAACCTAAAATCTAGAGATTAAATGCTGCTCGACAGTAGAGCAGGTACTTACAACAGGCGGGGCACCTGGATGAGCCAGCGCACGTTATTGGAGTACACTCGATGGTTGACGGCCCATTGAGCCAGCTTGTCCCATTCGTCTCGGGAGCGGCCGTAGATAGACAGACGCAGCTCAGAGTTCTGGTACTTACTCTCTTCCAAGTCAGACATCACCTCCTGGGCGAACAGTGGCAGAGGATACTGATGTATCGACTTGTGTAAATTATTTGGAAAACTCAGACATATGTTTATTCCAAACCTTAATTATGTGTGCGAAGTATTTTCCTTCAATGTAGTTGTCAGTCTTGATGAAGATCTCTCTGAGGATGGATTCCCCAATGGGATTGTATTTTGCATTGAACTTGTCAAACCGATGGAATGTGTTGCGGTCCTGAAGATGAAAAAAAAAACAAACTGTTAAATCTAAACTTTGACTCTATCACATGTTTTCAACAGCAAATATTTATAAATCATATCTTAAAATAGTCGATTTTTCCCATTTCTCACCGCATGCATGTCAAGAGTATCAACACTGAGGTCGAAGGCTGTCAGGTTCATGTTCTCAAACACGTCCTTGAGGGTCTGGCCCGCACCACGCTCAATGTGAACGATCTCCTCGGGGTATTTCTTCATGGCTTTCTTGATGAACCTCAGGAGGTGCTTCTGGTTCATGCAGGATGATGCATGTATATGTGTGTCCACCTGGAGGCAGTGTACAACAACACAGACAGATGTGACTCATGTATAACCCAGTGTGGTACAGCAGCATAACTTTAATATTTATCCATCTATCTATGAACTGTATATATAATTAGAATATAATTAAGATGTGGTTCAGGCAGTAAAGTTAAATGACTCATTTTAAGTCTCCACTTCCGTTTGTTGACTCTTGCCTTTCGGATGTTGTAGAAGTCTCTGTGAGGAACCTTCTTCTGAGCTGCCAGTTCCTTCATCTCATTCAGGAGGATGTGCATCTGGAATTTAGAGCTTAGATACTGTAGGCGACGGTAGCAGAACGATTTCCTGTGAACGCCACATGGAGGAATACACATTTCATTCAAAATATACACTACGCTAAAATCATAATGACATTTTAAGAACAACACGATCAAAGAGAAACTCACACTGGCCCATTGATAATGAGAGACATCATAACGTTCATGTCTGCAATATACTCCTTCAGGTCAGGATACGGCAGGTCCACCTCTGTGCTTCTGAATTAGAAGACAGTAGAAGTACAAATACAAACAGACTCACTTTTTAAAAATGAATGTACAAATACATACTTGTCCATATTGGTTTTCTTCGTGTAGACATGAACAACTCCATCCACCATTTTACACCCATATCCTGTGTCTGCAGGCATAATGTCAGGATCCTGGTTGTCATAAGGATGCGTCTCTGAAACAGGCGGGTGGACGGGGGCATCTGGGAAAAGGGCGGACAATCAATTTTCCAAACTACAAAAAACATCATCACTAATACAGAAAATGCACAGGTGAAAGAACTGGATTGGCTCCGGTGTCTCGTTTTTTTATTTGACCAGTTTAAGTCAATAAAAGTAAAACTGGTTTAGGGAGTGTTTCTCATTTCCTTTAACGGTTTGCCTCAGCATGTGTGTTCTTTTTTGATTGTTAGTGTTTCACTTAAAGACGATGATACACACTTTCCAATTGCTGCGCCCAGTTGTGATAAAGTGCGTGTCTTACCAGCATCTACAGGCGTCTCTGCTATGTCATCATAGACCCCATGATCCAGAGGTTTCATCCCAAGGTCCTGTAACGCGTGAGCTGTGGTCTTACAGAAGGTCTGCATGGATCGGTTTATGTATTTCTCACGAATGAATAACGCCTTCACCACACACTTTGCAGCATCGACCAGGTCGGTGAAGGGCACCTGGACAGATATCAACACTCAGTTCTGAAAATAGGTGCATTTTACGACAACATAAAAACCATAGGAGAACAATTAAGGACAGGCTCCTCACCCCACACTTCTCCTCTCCAGATATGGAGACCCGCTGGTACTCTCTCTCCATTGGCATCTCCCTCTCCATAATGCCATCATCAACAGTGTCCACGCTCTTCTCCTTCATTAACCTTAAACAGAAAAGCACAGTTTCAAACAAGAGACAGAATTTGACAGAAAAGGAGAAGAAAACATTTTTGTTTGGTGTTGGTACAGATGTTCTGACAGCGTTGGCCATTAGTACAGATTGGAAATCATTAAAGCCCTTCAATTTAAAACATCCTTTCCTGCTGAGATTTATTAAAGGTCCAACTGCTATAGGTATATGATGCCCTCAATCAAAACACGATCCCTAACACTACAAAACCAAAGTAAATGTTTAAAGAGAAAAAACTAATTTTTCTTTTTATTCATGATCAATCCTTTGGACAATACATTACATAATTAGCTGATTGTAGCTTTGAGTAGTGACATGCACGGCAGCATTTAACATTAAGGCAAACAGTTTCTGTTCTGTCCTGCAGAAGAGCAACCTTCACATATTTATATGTTTCTAGTTCTCTAAACTGAATAAAACCAAACTTCCTACATCTAAACTCAATCCAGGTTCCTGGTGTTGATAAAATAAAATACATTTTCAATCAAATCAACTCAGAACTAATAAGTATGAAACACTTTTCAAAGCCACTACACATAGAGGTTAACTGCTAGATATATAAGATGGTGGCCTACAGCACCGCTTCAGGACCAGAATACAGAAGGTCAATGTTTCATTAGCAGGAAAACACAGGAAGTCATGTCTGAGTTAAGGGGAGAGGATTTGAACAGTTATAAAGTACCAGCAGGGGGAAGACACACTCCATCTCAATATGCTGACAACCTCTGTCAATGGTTCTGAAGGAAAGTACTTATACAAGTCCAGACTTGCTAGGTTAGCAGACTATACACTGAAAAACATATGCTACTGATAATATACATTAAATGTCAGGCAAGTGTTTGCCATGCACAGTTCTAAGAGAACGAGCAAGCAAAATAGAGATCAAGAACCAAAGAGAAAACCACTACACAAAACATACATACTGGAGCAGAACTCACTCACTCTAGGTCTGGAGCACTGTCGATTTTCATGAAGTCCTGTTTGGCGCGGAGCAAGATCTCTGGCTCAAGCCTAGGGGTGAAATGCGGCGGCGCAGATAGTGTGGGCAAGGCAGGGGGCAGATGGGTATCAGAGGTAGTGAGATGAGATTAAGCACAGAGAAGGACCGAGAGACCAAGTACACGCAGGAGAACAAACACGAACACACACATCAAGCACACACATACGCATGTTTATACATATACACACCAAGCTTTAGATATTAGCTGATCAAAGTAATTGACACAAACAGAAATATATCATCAGTTAGTACTGCTACAACCTGATTGGTCCACAGGGGGCTTGCAGGAGGCGTGACAGATAACCTAAACAATTGGTTTAGTGGCGCAGATAGCTAAGACCCTGACAACCCAGACAGAACCCACCTCCTCATAATAGTCTGTGCAGACGTAGACTGAACACCAGGACGGCTGCCAGCTGCTGGCTAGCCCAGTTAGCTCATTGCTCATTGTTAGTTAGCCCACAAGTGCATGGGAGCATGCAAGACTCTGTGGATCTGTCTGAGATCATGGAAGGAGTGTGTGTGTGTGGTGGCTTTGCTTTTTCTCACTTAATGTCCTGGCTGATTTGCCTTTCTAGCCGGTGCCGTCGCTCTTCTAGCTGTTCGATGGGACTGTCCTCGGGGAACTCATAGGGGGCACTCCGCATCTCGCTCTCTGTCATGCTGCGCGTGAACAGCTCCTGGCGTTAACACAATCAACCAACAATCTCGTATTTAAAGTTGGAAGATATTGGACTCTGAATTTATTAATAATCAAAATAGATGAATTAATGATAATCAAAGCAGAAGTCACTGAAATGACATTGTTTATTAGTTACTGCTTTATTATGAATTAGTTAAGTAATTTTCAAACCTGCCAATAGCAACAGATTAAAATATCGAACTAAAAAAGTATTAAGTTAAATATTAACTGTCTGATTTTCACTTTTTACCTCAGCAATTTCTTTGAACTTTTCCTCCATGGATGTTCGCAGGTCGATCGGGTAGTGTGTGAGAGAAACTGGTGTCCCTGGAAGGGATCGCTGGGTCTTGAGGGGCTTTGGTCCAGAAGCACCACACAGATCTGTAACCAGACACAGGTAGAGTTACAGTAATTCATGGAGTCACCTTGACTACAGAATCATGAATTATTAATCACAAAGTCTTCACTTTCAGAGACGGTGGAGCCTTGTTTTGCAATTAAAGCGTCAGGTGTAATGTGCGCTAACTGAAAGAAGCCCATAATTTCACAGTCTGAGACAGACAAATATGTAAAAGCAAACAAAACTAACTCTTACCATTAAAATTAGAAGGGAAGGTATTTTGGTGGTGGTTTGAGTGAAAAAAGCTATGATTTTAGTCTCAGTCTATATTTACAGTAGTTTAGACTCCTCATCATTAAAAACAATAGGAGTACACATTTGCTGAGTACACAAAGTTACTCTAACACATAATTGATCTTACGAGCCCCAACAATAGAAAGAGGACACCAGCGTTCTCCTTCTTGAGACAAACTGTAACTACGATTACACTTTTCTGATTGTGATAAGCTCTGGTGACCACGGCTGCAATCTGTGGCAGGGCATATGAAAATCCTTGTAAACGTCCAAGAACAGGTGTCGACCTAAGGACAGACAGCTGGACCAGCAGATACTGTGTCGCTTCAATCACACATGGGCATGCACACCATTAAAAAAGCTTCACATGGACTCACATGTACACAATGACACGTGTGTAAAATAAACACCTGCGAGTGACACGGGGCCTCCCCCACCATTGACCTGCTGGAAACAGATGATGCTAGTCAGACACAACAGAGATCTACCAGAAGACAAGGGTCCATTGAGAATCTGCCGATTCCCGTTCACTTTATAAAGACAGCTACTGTATATAAGGCAAAGAGAGCTGTCATCAAACAGTTCCACAGTTACGTGTGCACACACCGTAAGTTTGCCCACTCGTAATAAGGCTATGACTCTGGGAGTGGTGTGTTCACTGTCCTCTGTAATTGGTGTCATTATTGGAGCTGTGTCTGGCCCATGACAATTAGTCTCTGCCATCTGCTTCGGCAGTGGAGTTAGGAATAACTCAGCACTGTAATGTACTGTAATGTACTGGCACAACGCTGTGAAACATTTCTGTATTGTGCAGTGAAATTTGAAATCACCAACCATATGCTAAAGGTCAAACAAAGTGCTTGAGCATCCACACATATGATCACAGCCTCAGCTAATGCTGGAATTTACAGCATATGTCAAAATTAATTGATATTCTTACATAAACATTTAATGTAAAGAAATATTTACGATAAGGAAAAAATCTTTACGACAGACTCTTTTTCTACTAAAAAATAACTTGTGGGTCTTCTTGATTTAACACACATTAGCAATACTGTTTTTAAAGTACCTCAAACTTCTGTGGCCTTTTTGTATTGACCTCTCATGCTACATACATAAGTATACCATACACACATATGTACACAGGTACATTTGCATTTTCACATGGACAAGGACTTCAAGTGCACAGAAACACACAGTCATTCCCAGTATAGTATGTGAGTAATCCTCCGACCTTTCCACCACAGATGTCTGTTAATCCAGGAGTCTCGACTCTATTTATCTCAGTGGCATCACAGCAGTGGGGGGGGGCGGAGCCTCAACACACTTCTATACAAGTAAACACAACAAAAATGAGCCAAACAAAGATAAACACCACACGTCTGTACTGTGACAATGAGTCCATCATTGAGCTATGGAGCACTTAGAGACTTAAGACAAGTTTAACCTTAGCTGCTCCTCTGTGACAAAGAGCAAAGATCAACACAGGCCTCACAACCAAATGCTGCACATTTCCTCGTTTTTGGCAATGAAGCATTGGCTAAAAAAGGTTGGTCTTCGTTTCAAACTAGTGAACAGATGCAGGTTGCATGAGAATGTGCTTTGGCACTCAAGACTAGTGAAAAAAACCTCAAACACACCATTTACTGTGTGTGTGGATGTCTATTTTAGAATGAAAAGCCTCAACCCTTCCATCTTCGTGTGGCCGCTCTGAGTTAACTGCTTAGACCAGTGAGAATTATTGACATATAGAAGCTTTACCTATAACGTGTGTGAGCCGAGTATACACATTCGCCAACCACCTGTGTGTTTGAACCCTACCAGAGAGAATCGTCTTGTGTCTGTGGAGCTGCCTCTGCTCTGTAAGGATCAATACAATCCTCCTCCTTGGCTCTCGGGCCAAAGGTGCAGCAGATCAGTTCTGGTAATGTCACTCTACAGCAGGTCACATGCTGAAGGGGTAAAACAAAACACTGTATATACACTATTTCCATGAAATCAAGTGTTTTTTGACAACGAAACAACAAACACCACGTTCCATAAACCCCACATTGTTACCTCAACCCCAGACCCACCTGCAGAGCCATCTACTGACATGACAGCTCTGGGAGAATTAACTAATGTGGCTGTTGTAGAGATGAACAGCACTTCCCCGACTTGCAGAGTCAGTTATCTCCCAGTTTCATTTGTACATTTATTCCATCCTGGTCTTTAAGGAAGCTCTTCCATGTAATTAGACTACGCTTCCTGAATATATCACCAAATAACCAACGGATCATGTGACGTGCTGAAAACAAACCTTCGACGTCAAATGAGGCTGCTCACCACAATAACAACTCTCAAGGTAACTGCCATTTTCATGAACACGTGGCCTCACACTGCCGCACCTACAGAGATCAACTCTTGTCCAACCTCTGCACAAATAAAGCATAAGTGATAAAAACAAAGGACCAGGCAGTGTGCTTCTTAAAATAAGAAATCATGCCGTAGTAGCTTTGCCCCATGACACTCAGTCTAACAGCACGATGAATTCTGACTGCAAGAAGGTCGTCTGCAGAGCTAATATAAACAGTGCTGGAAGTAGGGCAGCACAGTTGGCATCATTACCCCAGTATCAAAAACAGTGTTTTCACTACATCACAAGGTTGGTTCTGACAATAGGAATTTGCAGAACAATGAAATAATGATTGAAACATCACAACACTGAAATACTGCCCAGCTCTGTCTGTTGTTACGCAGCTCACCACATGTACATGTCCATGTTTAATGAGGCACATTCACTCCAGCACGATCAGGTCAACTTTCAAACCTTGACACAGAAAAATTAATTAAAAAGGACCATCTATTTATATTTACAATGATCGGACTACTTGATTGAACCAATGCAAACACAAGGACAAAGCTCAAAGTCAAGTATAACCAGACATCTCAGGCATCAACATGTGCCAGTGTATGTGTCCTATAATAATGTGTTTTAGTTTCTGGTCTCCTGTGATTGTGGCTCCAGTATTTAGAAGAAGAGTGATGACATGTGCTTCACATGTTCCTTAGCAACTACAGGTAAGAATAAACCTCTACTCTGCTTTAGGGTTTCATATTATCAGTACTCTGCATGTAGGATGCAGGAGAGATGGCAGATGCAATTAGCCAGATAAAAACTACCAACTATAAATTCACTTACTAAAGAGATCTGGCATTATTTGATTATTTAAGATAAAACGTAATGAATGTTTGATAGAGGAACAAAAATGCATTTCAGGTCACGCATTAAAACCAAGAGGATAATTCTCAGTACTACATAAACAGCCTTTGAAGCAATACAGGTGTCCCTCGTCACTGCCATCACACACTAACACACAACGGAGATGGAAGCTGGTTTTCATAAACACACTTATAAAAACCAGAAAAGTCAACGTGTTCAGCTGGACGTCTAAGACCCCAGCAGTTTGACCATCTCTAATCCTAATTCTGAATTAGATATTTTTCAGTGGCACCTCACTGGCACATTTTCTGTAATGTATGAAAAGAAAAAGAAAAGAAAAATCATTAAACTTAAATAAACAGTGAGATTAGAGATTATGCAATAACATTTCCAACACATTAAGATCAGCATCATGGGAACCAATCAAACTAACAAACACACGATATATTCTGCTCAGAAAGAGAATCCCCCCTTCTCTATACTTCTGTCTCCTGCATGAGGTCAGATTTTTACAAAACACAGCAAATGTGTTTACTTGCACCATCAGTAAAGTATCACCATGAGATTGCTTTTGCAATATTTTGGTTAGTACCATGTCTAATACAGAACTGGTGAAACTTCTAGTAATAAGTATTTATATGACAGAGTACAGTATAAGACACTATTAATAAATAATCACCACAGGTTACAGTACCTCTATCCCCCTGTCTGGTCTCCGTTACGGCTGCAGTGGCCTTGCCTGAGCTCTTGCGGGATGCTGGGACATGTAACTAGGCCTGGGACGACTAATGCACCCTCCCCCACTGGTACAGTGCAAGAGAGAGGAGAATGACAGCAAAGAGAAAGGGAGAGAGACAGAATATTCTTGGTCCGAAACAGCAGCTGCTTTAACACCAGGATCACACAGGACCTCCCTCCTTTTCTTTGTTCTCTTGTTCTAACACACTGTTTCTCTGCTGGTGAGGCAGTTTTTCCCTCTTTCCCCTGATTCTCTTTCCCCTGCCTGCCTCTGTCTCTCACTTGCTTCCTGGATTACACTGGTTTTCAGTGCATGAGCAGCACAGCTTTCAAGCTCCCGGATTTAAATACTGGGTTGGAACATACCACGTGGCAGAGAAGGGGAGGACAATGAGGCTGTATTGTGCGGTAAGATGGGAGAGGCCCTGCATCCCTGGCCCCTCCCACTTCTCCTCCACCTCCTACCTTATTCATGAATAAACAGCTTCTTCCATTATTTTATTACTGCCAGTATTTAAGAATAATTACGTCCATTAAAGACGTGATCTACTGCAGATTAACATTTTTAGTACATGTAATAATTTTAACTCTACGACTGAATTTGTTTTATATGTAGTTGTAGTTTCAAATGGCTTATTGTTGTGGTTTCATGTTTTATTGCTATTTGGTGTTTGTCTAGCTGAGGTTTTTTTTTTTTTGCCCTGATTTAATTCAAGATGTTTTAATCGGACATTTAACTTCAGCGTGATCACTTGTGTTTGTGGAAATGCCTTCACGTACATACAAGGGAACTTATTTACATGTTGTTTTCCATGGGACTTTGCCCACTGATCACATGAGGCCAAAGGAGACCACTTCCTCTCTCACATGACGAAGGCCTGTTTGTGGATTTCACAGTACACGAGACATCTGCTAAGCCTCTATTTACGGTCCATTTTTAGCAAAAGCAAAGATCAACAAGAACTTTTCCAGATGAAGGTCAAACAAATACAGGCACGCACAGAAACCCACAACCGTTACTATGAGAGACGCCAAAAGCAGACACGAGCCACACCAGGGACCGATTTCTGTACCGAATCTCATTTTCATGTGACATCATCATATGAAAATGACCCAGCTGCATCTACTGTAAAGTCAAGTCAGACTCTGACTGACAGACATAGAGCCACAGAGCCTCACTAGCACAATAGTCTTTTAAATCTGAGACCAGGACCTATTTTCATTATAGCTCAGCAACACAGAGAAATGTGAAATTCCTCTCACCGACTGCATGAAGTTTGCAAAAAGGTGAGGAATGTGTTGGACCATGACCTGTGATGTAAGAGCAGGGTTTATTCCTAGTTGTTTAGAGCTGAGAACAAAAATGGACCAAACAGGTTTTATATGAATTCAAACAGCAGGTGATACCGTCCCCACTGCAGAAATATCAGATACTAACCACAATCAACATCTGCCCATCATCCCCAGTGTTTGACAACATGTTGACCTAGATATCCAGTGCTGTCATTGCTCTAGCTGTGCAACCTATAATATGATGAGGCAAAAATGCAGTGGTCAGTGATGTTTTCATAACTGTGTACTGAGTGGTCAGGACATTTACACATCAGCTGAGGTCTAACTGCACCAACACAAATCAACAATCTATTTTAAGTGTTTTGCTTCAAGGAAGACTTGACCTAAAAACTTTTTAAATGCATTGGTATGGTCTCAAAGATTTACAGTGCGATTTAAAATGTGATTTCTTCTAAAACATCAGTGTGGAATCACATATTATAACAGAAGTGTGATTAATCTCACAGATTAAATCAACTTTAGCACGTTGATGAGTATAAACTGATGCATTTGCAGTGCTCAAAAATCTCTAACTTAGAACAGTTTGTGAATAACTAACCTAGAACATAGTGTGAAGAGCCCAACATGTGGCCTATTTTGATCTTAGCACAGTGAGCGAACCAACACAGGCTGCTGTTGCAACTCAAACCCAATTCCAGCATCTCTGTAGATTAAAAAATCATCTGAGTTGTTTTCTTTTTCAACCCCAGAGCGTAATCATCTGAGTTCAACACAGCTCTTTCCCAGGAGACAAATCAGCAGCGTAGGAGAGTAACCATGCACCATTTTGCACTACTTTCTCCCACAGGAGCACAGAGCTGGTATTATTGTCAAGGCTGATGTCAAGAAAACCTAATATCTAAGCCTGCACAAAAATTCCCACGTGAAGAAAACAGGACACACATTCAAAGAAAAATACTCAGGGTTTCTCAGCATTCACGCTGATGCTGTGTCTCAGTCCATCAGGAATGTTCTCAAAACAATAAATCCTCCCTGCAGCCCGCAAATACACACAAAACACATACTTTATAGCCATATAAACACATTTATAGAGGTACAGAGCTAGTGCACGTGCACAATGATGGTCACAGTCCAGAAGAAACAGATCCAAACGGACACATTCTCACTCCGCTCACTCAACCCTCTGTGATTATCCACAGTCCTATTTGGTCGCCATACCTCCTGGCCCTCTGTCAGCGCAGCTCTCATCTTATCTTAATATAGCAAAGAGAAACAACATGTCATTTGATGTTGTCCACATGCAACATGCAACACACATCAGGAGGTTGGTATTGTGTGTCTGAGTCAAAAGGTGTGTGACAGATCAATGGCACTAAGAAGAGAAAGTGTTTGCTAACACAGGCCTATATCCTGTTTCCTACATGCACACACCTCAAAACACCTCAGCACCGTCTGTACTTGGGGAAACTGTGTTGAGAACTGTTGTTCTTGCTTTGCCAAGGAAGGATTGGCATTTTTCAAAGAAACACTTGTTTGGCAGAGCTGCTATAAATACTAAAGACTCTGAATCAAGGTTAGATCAGACTTTGGAAGTTTTATAACAGACCTTCCATTTCAGCGGTCTACAAGAATGTGCAGATGCAAACACAACAAGAGAAAACATTTCCTACTGGATTTCACCCAGTACTGAACAATGAAGGACAGTTCAACAATTATAACTGCAAAAACTGTTCACCTCTATGGCTGGACCAGTGGCTGCATACTGTCTATTGATTTACAGTCCACACCTCATCACTATCCCAAAAACGCTGGTTCTCAATGGTCTCACATAATCAGTAAACTGTGTATGCAAGTGTGTGTTGAGCATGTGTCTGCACGTATTACTGACAAAAGCAAGAGAATGAGCTGGGAGACCTTTAAATGAACAAGGGTTTTGTGGGCGACTGATTTACTGAGGTCGACTAACATCAGCTGACGCTGGTTCATCAGTGATCAAATGAGGTGGATCTTCGTTAGGAGCCATGCTGAGGCCACAGTCAGGGCAGAGCAGCATGCTCAACTGTACCTCAGCAATGAAACACAACCCCTGCTAATCACGGGCATAAGCACAGTCTGTCAGCCAGCAAACCACCTCAGTGAGATACGACGTGTCCAACAGCATGATGTTGAGTCTAGCTGTGTGTGTCAACGTGTGTGTGTTTATGGTACGGTGATGAGTGCAGATATTATGGTGCTGTTGGCTAACTGCATCAAAACAGACCCACCTGTTGGTGAGATAGCGTTCAAGGCCTTGGTTCCTAGTGACCCATAATCCCTTTTCCAGAATAAACACACTGGCTCGGTAACATGGGAAGCAAATCATCTATTCATAGCTGAAGAAAAGTAAGGAATGTTCCACTCAGACACAAAGCAAACTGGTCTGCAGAGCAGAGACACTGACAACCAGCCACAGACTGATGGTCTGTGCAGAACTTTGTTCTAGAGACTCCCCCTAGTGACGAGATGGGAAAATGCAGAACTGTACTTATTCAGTGTATTATTACAATGTGCTGTTAGAAGAGACTTTTAAAAAATGCTAAATATTCAATTTAATTCAAATATAACCAAACCAAACCAAACCAAACCACAGGTTTACACACAGCCTGAGCACTGTTTAGTGATACAAAAGTCATTACTGCCATACCTTTAAAACTGTGGGTAGTCCCAAATGTCTCTTTGCTCGTTCAATCCCTAAATTTCAGATCAACTGCACAGTGACAACGAGGTTCTGCTTTGTCTTTTAGAGTTAGAAGCGGGTAACACCTACAGTGTGATGTAACAGCTGGGCCAGGGACTCCCAGTGTTCGCATGGTTCTATCTGCTGCAGGGGTCGTGGGTGGGGTGAGGACGGCAGGAACAGGGGTTGCCAGCTGTGCAGGCTAAAGTCCGTAGGCCAAGAATGTGTAGATGTCCTAATGATTCAGGAGTGTAACAAAGTCCGCCAGAGGTTACAGACCCCACATGCTGAGGCAAGTCATGACATCAGAATACACTTAATTTACCTTTACAGGAACAGTGTATCTAGTTAATAATGAACCAGAGTGGTGGGGAGGCTGGGTTTTGGAAGAAGTGCCAACCAGTAACCAGCCAACATTTATAGTGAGTAGATCCATGTGGAGCTGACAGTTCAGATGACCATCTCCTCTGGTTGTGACTGCTGTGGTTCATGTCTTTGAGTGCATGTCATGTAACACAAAGCTGAGCACCCAATGAAAAATATGAATAATGCATAAATATGGACAACAGAGAAGGTGAAATGTACATGCCTGGAATCCTCTGCACAGTTTCCATTACCATACAGTACACAGTAGGTAGTATAAACCATGTAATGAGGCAGGGGTCATAATACCATACAAATGGTGATTGCACTGACAAAGAAAATCAGTCTATCGAGGCTGGAGGCCAGTAAGAGTCAGAAAGCCTTAATGCCTTAAGCCTTAATGTGTCATGTCATATGTTTTGCTGCAAAGCTGGAGCATTGCATAACCTGCTTCATGGGATGCAGAGTCCAGTGAGAAAGAACAGCCTGCAGGCAGAGACACAGTCCTGCAGATGTAGTAATCAATGTTTCCAACAGCGAATCAACACTTATATAAGAGACGTATTTCAAATGCACAGAAGTGACAGGGCCACAAGTTTATATGGGAAAAAATAACCTTCTAAGATTCTTGACAGAAAAGATGTCACCACAGCAGAGATGTCAGAGCTATTTCTGGTTATGTGACGAGGATTAACACAGGAAATGTTGCTACCTCAAGTTCATGACTTGGTTAAATTGGCAATTGCTCAAGCTGCAGCCCAGTTACATTTTTCTACAAACGCAATATGACAGCAAGAATGTTAATGGTCGGCCTGGTCAGGTGGAGGTATTGTAATGGGTAGCCTACATGTGGCTCGTACAGCGGAGCGCAGAGAGCTCAGCCAAGCGGCTAATTGAGAGGACTTAAATGACTGCATGGATGGAGAGACCTCTAAGTTATTTATTACTGCAGCAAAGACAGCCTCCCTCAGCAAATACAGGCCAGTGTGTGTCAATGTGAGTAACTGCTATAAGATCTACTGCTGGATCCCTCCAAACTCCCAACATTTGTTCTGGGCTATGGCACACCAAGGCAGTAGCTTCAATTTAAAAATCAATATTAACATTGAATTGCTTCACAATTAAAATGCCAGTTTAACTTTCTAGCTGCTCTCTATGGAGACCAGTTAGCAGAAATTTCAAAGACAGTCACAGAGCTATGAATATGTGTCCTGATTAAGATCCATGTGTATGCCTTTAGAATCAACACCACTATGTAAGTAAATAAAGAGCTAAACCCACATTTTTAAATAAACATACAGGAAATTAATTTTAATAAATTCTGTGACATGAACTTTGCTGCAAGTTGTCAGGTTTTGACTTTGACATGTTAAACATATATCATTACATCACACCTGAAACTTATGGAGAGGATGAAATGCAGTAATAAAATTACAAATAGAATTCAACTTTATCCTGTACATATCACTCACATAACGACAGTTTCTTAAAGGTCGCTGGATATTGTACTGAACAAAGTAAAAACCCTTGGGAGGAGTATTGGCGTCATGATGAGGTGAAGCAGTAAGATAAAACGATCCCACTGTTCTGTTTAACTCAAGCTGACGAGATAAGGAACGTCCATTACCAGTAGACCCATGATAAACCCTGATAAACTGTTTTGTTTTTTAACAAGATGAAGGAGAAGGGGCCCACTAAGGGTAGGACATCACTTTAGAAATGCCAATAATCCAAAGGAAGAAATAATAAATATTTACATTGGTGTATATGTAGATGTATGACAGGACAACCTGGCAGTAAAATCAGTACAACCAGAGTCAGATCCATAATTTAATGTGCTTAAGTTTGTCTGCATTAAAATATATTCATCATATCAATGTATTGATTTTGTTACTAAATAAGAATTGACTTAAGATTGTCATGTTATTTAAAAAACATAAATGTACTGATTACCTCTGGTACAATAACTGTGTTAGGCTGTGCTTGTTAAGTAAACAATGATTAATACACAAAAAGCCAAACATTTCTTTCAGTTATGGATCAATAATGACCAATGAGTTTACAGCGTTTTTTCCTATTTTCACTATTACAGTGTGATGTTCTGAATAGACACTATGCTTTTGTCCATCTGTCCATTTATAAACAAATAGTTAGTTGACCTGTCCAGGGTGGACCCCTGCCTTTCACCCAAAGAGAGCTGGGATAGGCTCCAGCAGGTCCCTGGGACCCTGGTTAGGACTAAGGGGGTACACATGATGGATGGATGGATAGTTAACAATGTATTATCTTATATTAGTGCAGAACAGCTCCCACAGAGCAGCATGAATGATGAATACTACAATATAACATCTGCCAAAGCTTTTAAACAACACCAAGAAACAAACTAGACTTACAGCTGCCGCCACCTCTGTAAACTCAGTTTCTTTTTCTACTGCCACTGAGGAGCCATATGGGTATTTTAAATAGCTCTGCACAAGCATCTGTGTAATTCTCCCCATTCATACAACAGAGTTCCCTCAGCCTTCCCATGGGACCCCTCTCACCCACACTCACCAGGGCTGGTGGTGCTCTGCAGACTCCCCCTCTTGCGGAATGGGGATTTAGGTTTAGGCTTCCCTTGTCCATCAGTGGTACGAGAGGAGGATGACATCTTGCTGCCTGTGCTCCTGTTACTACAGGAGTAGAGTGAGTCAGAGTTGCGCAGTGGCCAGCAGAGGGAGAGAGAAACACCAGCTCTACTGCTGGAGCTCTGTCTCATGGTGAGGTAGCGGGTCAGCAGGAGCCACACTGGGCAGGGAGTAGCTGCTCCGCAGAGCTGGCTCCTCCTCCCAGCCAGCAGCAGGTCAGCAGACGAGCTACACAGCGACGGGCTGACAGACAGCCCGAGGCTTCCCCGACTCCTGCTGGGGGCCATCTTTGTTGGTTGCCTTAGCAACCAAGAAATTAGTTTCCTGTAGCCCATGCGGAGGAAAACAGCTGGAGATGAGGGCATTGCAGACCAAAGTGTGTAGCTAGCATGACAGCCTGCAAGCCCGGAGACCGACTACACCACACCAGCCAAGTGCCAAGGTGAGCGAAGGACAAAGGTTTTTCCACTCATTTAAAAATAGCAACTAGACACACTAGATAATCACAAGAGTATGGATTCAGCCCGGAGAAAAAAAAAAGGAGAATCCAAATCACAGAGAGTGAGAAAAAAAGCAGGAATCCTGAATGGTCAGTGCGTAGAAGCAGAGAAAACAGCTTAGTGTGTAAGCTGACTAGTGGACTCCCAATCTTCTTTGCTGGAAATCTCTGAGGGGAGACAGAGAGCCCAAACACACACAGCACAGGCCCACCTGACATGAAGTATTATAAATAGTGACAACCAATGCCCTGCAAGGGCCAGTAATGCAACCATGACAAGTGCAGCATGTGTGGCACTTTCTGTCATCTGTACTTTAGCAGCATTTTCTACTATTAAAACAGACAAAACAGCCACACAGGCTTCCAAGAGCCAGCAGAGCCTGATCAGGTACAATAAACAAAACCGATCATTGTTTTTTTACTTGCTCCAATGAAAACACACTCACCGCCAAACCCAAAAATTAAACTTTCAGATTTGATCGAAAGTTTCATCAACTATTATGTCATGCTTTTTAAAATAATACCCTTTTTCAGCCAAAATGACAGATCAATAAACACATATTTTAAACCGCATCACATCTTCTGCACATTACTGGAGCAGGTGAATATCTAAAACTGCCATTACATTGTACCGTACGCCTTTTGTTTCCCATCAATACCCCAGTAAACACAGCAGCAGTAGCATAATAAACAGTAAAGATCCCCATCTAGTGGTATAAAAACATTATGCTGCTGTTGCTGTTTTTGCAACTTCATTTTAGCAAATCTAGAATTCAACAGACTCTAAAAATCTATATTTATTCGTTAAGGGCCCCGCTATGCTGGTAATATGATCTGTGATCATTTTGTTCATGCTGCACAACAATATAGAGGCACAGTCAGCAGAGATGACACAAAGATCTACTGTACAAAGCTTTCTGGTCTTACTGACTTTCCTAATTACACTTGGGAATAGCTGAGATGATGGTACAACTGAAGCACGTTGCTAAAAGCAAATGAAAATATTAAGACACTGCTAATAAACAGATATTTAGCCATACACGTGGGGCTAAACAAGCTGAGACAAAACTTAAAAACACTCAAACCAATCACCCTAATCTTTAATCAATTTAAAAGACATTCTCTGTTACGATTAATGAGATTAACTAAAGACAAAACTCCAATTACCAACTTGAGCAAACCAGGCTCTAAAGATTTTAAAGTGGTTTGTACATAGACATCACATAACTGAAATTCCATCCTTCAATTAAGTAACTTCACAGCATCGTCCAAACATAAATGTAGTGTACAGCTGAGGAAAGGAGGAAAAGTCCAGACCTACGTTTGTCAAGTAAAAAAAAAAATCTTGTTTCCAGCCTTTTCTGTGATGTGACCTAGTTTTTGAGAAAGCTGACGCTCACCATCTGGTGCAGCAGCAAAGGCTAAAAAACAGAGGCCCACTTCACTACCCCATCAGAAATATGTCTCAGATTTAGCTCAAACCAAATCACTCACATTCTCAGGGCCCTTACCTGAAAACAAAAGGCTGCTGTGATTATGTCCCTGGTAGCTCTCGTTATTCCTGCTTTGGTTTTATCTTTGCCTCTATTGCTTGGCCAAGCCTTCTGTCTGCACAGTCTTTTAGTAGAAATGAGACCACCGTACATGTCATTGGCTGCTTGGGGGATTTTTTTCACTCCCTCAGAGCTCATGGAATTCAGCATTTTGTTTGCAAAGACCACATCACGAAAAAAAAAAAATGTACGTACTTTTTAAGGTAATGTGAAATGAAAAATCAACTCCAACCGAACAAAACATACTTTTCTCTAATCAGATTACAGACACCTTGCATTTAAAGGCTGACGTTGCTAAATATAAGTCTGGCACACAGCAGACAAACCACAACACTGCTCACCACACATGAGCCATGGAACTCATGGCGCTCATGTAAGAACGCCACCAAACAACTGAGATGACTACATGCTCGCACTGTGCTATGGACGACAATGAAACGTTCAAGATACAGTTCAAAATGAGATTTTTGATGAAAATACAATGATGAGGTTGGTTAGTGGTTAGCACTGTTGCCTCACATCAAGAAGGTTCCTGGTTTGAAACCCATCAGGGGCCTTCCTGTGTGGAGTCTGCATGTTCTCCCTGTGCTTGTGTGGGTTTTCTCCAGGTACTCTGGTTTCCTCCCACAGTCCAAAAACATGTATGTCAGGTTGATTGGTGACTCTAAATTGTCCATAGGAGTGAGTGTGAGTGTGTGAGGTTGTTTGTCTCTATGTGGCCCTGTGATGAACTGGGGACCTGTCCAGGGTGGACCCCTGCCTTTCACCCAAAGAGAGCTGGGATAGGCTCCAGCAGGTCCCTGGGACCCTGGTTAGGACTATGGGGGTATAGATGATGGATGGATGGATGATTAGATACAATAATGATAAACTGAATTTGATGATATGAAACAGAAACAAAAGGAGTATTTAAAAGTCTTTTATCAGGTTTGTCTGTTTTAAGAAAACAACCCATGGCCTTGATTCAAATGGGGAAGATGGACACTCAGACCAATCCACACATGTTGATGTTATAAGTTAAACAGGAAGGACGACGTTTAATAAATATTAACTAGATTATATTTTACCATAACAAAGACAGTATTTGTATAAGTCTGACTTACCACCTGACATTGTTGAGGACCAGCAGATGTAGACTGAAGATAACACCAGAGGACAGAAAATGTCCTGCAGAAAACACACAGCGACACAGTACAACTTACTTATATTACTTATAGTACAACAATACTACACTACAACTTACTACTTATACTACTGATACTACAACAATACACTACAGTACAACTTACTTATACTACAACAATACTACACTATAACTTACTAATACTACAACCATACTACAGTACAACTTACTACTTATACTACAACAATACACTATATTAGTATTGTAAATTGACAGCAGGCAGCGAGCTAATGAGCTGTCAGTCACACCTGAGTACTTGTCATAGGTATAACTGATATACAACTATGGTTATTATATACAACTATGGTTATTATATACAACTATGGTTATTATATACAACTATGGTTATTATATATAACTAGCTATGATTAAAGTTACTATAAAGTCAGAAAGTATCGTGTATTTTGCTGAAAATACAACTTCACACCGTCGAACATTAACTAGTTAACGCTGAAACATGTTAACGTCTGTAAACTAACGTTTCTGACGTCAGAGTCTGACACGTAACTAGTTTTAACGTCAGTTAACGTTCACGGTCATTCGTGAGTTACCGTCTTCTATAGGTGTTAACTAACTACCTTAACTAACAGAACAAACCGTAACGGAGAAGTAACGATAACCGAAATAAATAATTACCAGCTGAACAACTGATCTGACGAAAATGCAGTTTCCTGCAAAGAGGAAGTTTTAGTTTGAAAAGGCGCCGCCCGCTTCGCCGGTGTCAGGGTTCAAAGGTCGCCAGTTGTCCTGCCACACCCGCACGCACAGACGGGAAACAGATGTTCATAAGTCCACATCTGTCTACATAATTTTATTAACGAACTAATCAACGTCTCCAGCCTGTTGTGATTCATTCAGTTGTTTCATTGTTTTTAATTGTGTAGTAAAATGTCAGAAAACACTCAAATTAACAAACGTTGTTTATTCTGTGGAGCCAGAACCTGAAGTGCTGCTGCTTGGAAAAATGCTACTAGGGATCAGTACTTATTTACATAATGCAAACTATTATTATTATTTATATTAAAGTATTATTCAAGTGGAATGCACTGTTATAGTACACTGTCACACATCATCATTATTATTATTATTATTATTATTATTATTATTATTATTACCACTAAGCTTTGTTTAATATTGTAGCTGGTCATGGTGGAGCTAAGCAGGTTTGACTTACTGCATAACAATGAGCCATATTCAACAAACCCAATATATTAACATGCACAGTAAGTAGAAGTGCAGATGCTAAATACTAAATGTATGTTGAGTAGAAGCAGGAAGCAGATAAAGGACAGTAAGAGTGTAACAAAGTTGTGCAGTACATGTGACCAGACCTCATTCTGACAGAACACAATACACAGCAGCTTTAAAAGAGCAAATTAAACTGTGTATTCCTTAAAAGTAACAAGCAGATCTGGGATTTACAAAAGGAAACTGGACGACCACAGACATATTTAGTAGAAATGGGGACACATACATTTTCTGTACAGAGTCGGCTGATTCGGGGCTTTGAAGACTGAAGTCCAGCATCTTGTTTTACCCCGTGTGTCACTGATGAAAAAAACCTTTGGCCCACCAGATAAGATTTATAGGTTCATTGATACGATAAAAGGCTTCACTTTAGTGGCTTGATCAACAGCAGGATTATCAGTGGGATATTTATAGTCGTACAAACAAGCATGTGATCCATGTGAACTGGATTGTGTTCCTCTGCTTTATCATTTACCTTCTACTAGTGTTCTTTCCTTTTTCTATGTCTGTTCTATGTTTCTAAAATCCAGCTGCCGCCCTCTCGTCCATCTGCTTCCATTTGGTCTCGATAACCAGCAGAAGGAAACATGAAATGTGACGCACCAACCTCTGTCTGGGGTCAGCCTTTTAATATTGCTCTCATGGGACAGGGTGAATAATAGGAACAACTGAAATAAGGTTCTGAGTGAACAGCTGGGCCATCTACGTATACAAGGGCAGGAGAATGCAGTGAGGACTGCTGTTCAGAAGAAAACCCCAAAACATTCATTTGAACTCAAACCTTATTTGGCTTCTTTATAGCAGCGTCAAATGTTAGACATTATGCCTTCTTGGTAGTGACACAGGACCTACTCTATAAATACCCAGCTGGTGTAGAGGATCATTTGTAATGGGAACAAAAGAATGCACATTTGATATTAACAAAGGGTCAAATTACCCAGTGTAATATGAAAAGTGCTGCACGTAGAGACAGAAAATTATTCCTGCTCTTTGCTGTTCCCCTCGGCTCTTTAGTGCCTTTCACCTCTTTGTTTTTTAGTTTCACAACCTACATCGTTACTGTTTTGGTTCAGTGGTATTTTTTCCAGATGCAACAGCAGCTACTATCAGCAAAAAACAGTCTACATTAACTGCCCGACCCCAAACTCACCACAAAGTTAACTTGCAGTGACTCCGAATGAGTAATAATGATTTCCTGTGTGCATAAATAGGCAACTGTTTGCTAAGATGTTTACCATAACAACTAAAAACAACAGTATATTAATGTTGGGTTTAGCAGGTTCTACTGCCCACAAGTGGCAAAAAGTAATTACTGTAGCTTTAAGCTGGTACAGGATCCGCTTTGGTCTTTTTGAGTCCCAGGAAACGATGCAGCATCTTCACACGCTATGTTGACTTTTCTTCAGCATTTCTCTCATCTCAGTTTTCATATATCTTAGCATTTTTACAGCTGCACTTTATACAATTTTAGATATTTATTGTACTTATTGAGTTAGTATTATATGACAACACAATTATCACTTAAAATGTTGCTGCTTGTCAATGTCCCAGTCAAAAAACAAAGTTTTGCTGTGTATAAATAAAATGACAATAAAAGTATTAAAATTTGTATTTTCACCTTCTTTGCTTTTGTCCAAAAAACTCATTCATATTTTTAATTGAGTAAAGCAAAACATGGACGTGATCTAATGAGGGTCTAAACAGTAGAACAGGATGAGTTATACCAGTTTACAGTGTGAAATACTTTCACAAGCGACCTCAGTAACAAAAACAAATGTCAGCTCTGGTGCAGTCTGGGAAAAATATTTTAAGAAGTTACAGATAAGGGTGTCTTGTTGGACTCCCAATGCCACGAGCTCCTCCTACCGCCCACTGCTGCACTGAGAAATGTCACTAGGTAATAATTGCCATGGGGATGGCAGAGCCTGGCGAAGCTGGGGGCGGTTTGACTGAGGTCCATCGTTGAGGTGTGAGGCCTGTTGTGAACCAGCATCTTCCAACTGAAACACAGCATTAAAAATTAGCTTCGTTAAATTAGTGTGTTTAGATTTAGTATCTTTACAGTGTCGTATTTTTTTCCTTCATAGCTTGTGTCTATTTATATTAATAGACATATATTTTCTTTCTAATGAAGGTCATACCAATGGCATTGGCCTTTGAAGTTTAAATGTTACCTTAAGGTCAAAGTGTTTGAACTGGATCCTCCCACGCCCCTTTTGCAATATCAAAGCAGGGAGATGCTGCCACATAAACTGAATCCTAGAGGGCAAAAACACAGCGACACAGTGGTGACTGAGTGAAACAATCCAGAGACCCTAAATATTAAGCAGATGTTGACTGTATTTATGACAGCAGCCCCATAATGTTGGGAAAATTATGACAATGCGTTAAAATGTTTTACAAACATAAAAACTCTTTATTACAACAATATCTCTCACTCGTGTTTCAGCCATGTTTAGTGTTTTTTTCTAAACACATTCATGTCATAGCAGTACAGCGGAAAACAATCTTTAAGTCACAGCATGAAGACAATCTCTGAACAAGTGAAAATCCTAACACAAACGTCATTCAACATCATTCACAGTTTGGGTTATTTAGATTTGTGAAAAGCTTTTGATTTGGCTTCGTCTCTCGAAAACAACCTCTGGAAAAAGTATCTGAAAAACCCTGTGTCCACATCAAGAGAGGATCTGTGATTTCAATCCACATACGGCGTTGTTTGTCATATTAATCTCTAGCAGTTTGCTATAAAATACTACTTCACTCCATCATCACACACAGCTGAAAATGTAAAGTATGTTCCCTCGTTTTTCATAAAACCTCAACAAGGAATCACGTTTCGTCTCCTTGTGGCATTAGAGTAGAGCGTGCAGGACTCACACTTGACATGGAACTGTGCAGGACTATTAAATGTCTTTTGCCTGCGTCTGAGGTACTGTAAAAACCCTGATGTGCAGGGTAGTCAAAAACTCTACAAGTATTCTCCTTCCAGGACAGAAATAAAAAAGCTCCAAAACACATAGAGAAGGCAGCTACTGCATACCGGTCACAATAGATCAGCCTTCCTGTAATGAAACTCATAACAAACACGCTCATTGAAAAAGAAAAAACGGCTGTGTTGAGTGGCATACAAAACCCATACTCACACAGTTTTACTAAACAGAACATACAGTTTAATACATTTAACAAATGCAAGATCTATATCCAAATATATCCAAAATTACTGATAAGTACATCACATGTCAGAAAGCAGAGTGACTGTTAAGATGAGCTTTAACGACAACCTACATCCTAAACTGAGTCACAGCAGATCTGATTTGCTTCTTAGGAAACAAGGATGTTTGGACAAGCCCCAAAAAAAGGAGAATAAAATCAAGAAGTCTGTCTGTAAACAGCTGGCAGCAATGCTGTGGGAGCTAGGCCAGAGTATGTGTGCCACTTAGTCTAATATGATCAGACTGGCTTAAGGGTTAGAGCGGCATTATCACCGATGAACGCTCACCTACCAGTCAGAAGTGACAGTAGTGCTGTTTTTTCAACAGGTGCCCTAAATGGTAATAATTCGGTGTGTTTTATTGCTGTCACCTTTGACATAATTTTTCTTGCCGTAATTTAAAAAAACACTTTTAAAAAATATAATTAACTTGCCAGAGTCTCAAAGTGATTGATTGACAGTTACAAATACAGTCTCTTGGCGCGTGTGGAGACACGTCAGCACAATAGTGAAGTGATTAATTGAGAGGAGGGTTCTCCGATTTCTGCTCACAGATATCCTGAAAACATTTATGTCTGAAACCATTCAGCTGTCATCAGAGATTCAAACATGTACTTAGTGCTATTTTTTCAAATGTTACATCAATATGCTTCCAGTCACTTACTGTACAGAGCTGAGCGGTTGTGTGGAAGGCCAAAATGCAGCCTTTTCTCTTTTCTTCATACAGCAGGAATCGTCCCTGCTTAGAAACAGCTGAAATGAATCTCGGACAGATGTGCTCAACTGTATCACTATGACTCCTCTGAAAAACCAGATGAGCTCTGATGGTGCAAAGTGTAATGATTCAACTACTGGACAGCTTTCAGTAAAAAAGAGACCATGTTTTATATCAGAATGACTAAAATGAAACTTACTTTCAGGAAATAAAGACATTAAAAACTCAATTGTCTGTATATATGTGGTTGTTTTTTGACTGCTCAGTCTCAATAAACTCTGATGTCTCCTCTGCAATTTGTCCAGGGATGCGGAAATCAATGGGTATGGACTGTGCTGGTTCAGGTGGTTGGGACTGAGCCACGGGGCAGCAGGCCTCCCCTTTGGGACTAGAGGTGCTGTGAGAATTCTGAGGATCCAAGTTGCAGCCAGTGCCCTGAAGAAACTGAAGGAAATTCTCTTCTATGGATCCTTCCCGACTGGGCAGCCTGTCCTCGACCTCAACCCCGGCTCGACGAAACAGACAAGGCAGGTGCTTTCCCAGCTCCTCCCGGATCTGCCTGTTGAGACAGCCGTAGAAGAAGGGATTCGAGGTGAAGCAGAAATAGCCAATCCATGTAACCACCTCCTCCAGATAGGCCAGTGTGGCCGGAGGGCTGGCAGCCAGTGCTGAATACAGGTGGAAAGTAAAGTAGGGCAGCCAGCAGCAAAGGAACTGCCCACCTACCGCTGCCAGCACTGCTGCAGCTTTCCCTCCTCCAAAGGGGCGCTGTGGAGTCACTCTTCCTGTCCCAGTCCCCGTCCCAGAGCTGGTAACCATGGTAGAACGGCTGCTGAGCGACTCCGACCGCTGGCGACGAGGTGTGTCCATCCAGGTAGGTAGAGGTCCATGGTGCATGGCAGCTACCCGAGCCACTTTGAACATATTGCAGTACACGACAAGAATGACTAGGAGTGGACACAGAAAATAAACCAGAGTAAAGAGGACCATGAAGGCCAAGCGGTTCGACCCTCCCCCTGTCCAGTGCAGTGAGCAGCGCCTGTGAGCCTGAGCAGGGGGAGATGAGACTGTCCCACCGCCTCCTCCCCCAATGCCACTACTCTCCAGAAGAGGAGTTCTTCCGCCTTGCAGGAACCAAGCGAGCAAAGGCAGAGCAGACATAGCCAGAGCTTTGACCCATATCCCCACCAGTACTGACGCTACAAGGCCAACAGTCATCTTTACTTCATAGCGCATAGGGTGTATGATGTAATAGTAACGCTCCACGTTGATGACAGAGATCGAGAGAATGGCGGCGCTGACCAGGCACACGCTGAGAAAGAGGTAGCTCCGGCACAGGGCCTCCCCGAAGAAAGCTCGGTTTGAGAGCATGCCGAGAGGCATCAGCACCAAGGCTGCCAGCAGGTCCACCACGCACAGGTGGAAGACGAAGGCAAACTTGTGGAGCTGTGGGGCCTTGGCGATAACTGCCATGACAGCCACGTTACCCAGCACAGCCAGCAGATCCATGAGCAGCATGGCCAGCAGGGCTAGCGACTGGGACAGAGCCCAGCTTTCAGGCAGAGAGGACACAGACATGTTGGACATGAGCTGAGGAGGTGGCTGGGAGGAGTTCCGCATCGGCTCCATTGAAGGGTGGGATGAGGCAGGCGGGCAGGATCAGTCACAGGCCCATCACCCATCCTTCAAAGCCAGGAAGTACGGTCAGAATAGAGCGGCTTGAAAACGAGGTCAGTGCCAGGTAGTCGGGAGGAGGATGCTGTGATTGTCAGGCGGTTGAGACTTTATGATTTCTGTGCATTTAGAAAATCTCCATGTTTGTGATCAGCCACAACCCACTGCAAAAACAAGAGAAAACACAGGAACACAAGGTGAGTGCATATGTACAGTACCTGCATAGGTGACCATCAATCACTTGCTCACACTGGGTCTCTCTTTTGCCACATGAATTCATTTGGGTGAAGTTTTATAAAATTCCTCTTAGCTTCTCAAATCTGTGTTAAGGGTGTGATCCCTCTGACAAGGGAATCCAAAGCTCGCCCTCAAAGCTACCAACCTGCTCAGGTATGCATTATTCCAGACGGGCACTTTTGGCACCATGTTAACAATATACTGAGAGAACTGCATGAGTAACATGAATCAAACCGTCATCCTGCAGCAGACCTGAGTCAAATGAGCAGTTTATAGTTTATAAATCACGATGTCTGCTCAAAGACATGATCACATGATCACAAAGGAAGAGCTTTTGTTTTGTTTTTTTTTAATAATAGTGTGGTACAACAGGTCAAAGATAAATCCAGTCTGATCCTTGCAGGATCTGCAGGTCCTGAATACGTTTCAAGCAAACATCAATACAAGCTAATTCATTCCCCTAAACCAATCCTGTCCAGGCACTAGACCTTCTCCACCACAGCTACAGAGCTCTTGCACAATATGTATAGTCAGGGCGTAAATGGATCATGTATGACTACATTTTCCAACAAAACAACTCTTGTCAGTTTCTGGATGGGCTTGTCAGTCAGGATTAGACACATGAGCCACAGATGAAGCCCCCACTATCCATGAGTGAACTTATTTCAAATGGAAACCATTAGGGTATTTGTATGTTTCAGAGCCTGCCTCCACTTTAGGGATACCTGTTTATTACAGACAACCAACAGACATAGGTGCCCGCTGTGGTTGTACACTGTGTGTGTCAGATTTAGACAATACATTTGCTGGCAGCCAAGAATTGCCACAGACATAGCAAAAGTCTGGGATGTTGTGTCTCCTGCCTACAGTGCTAATAGTTTAAATAAGGCTCATATATGAGCTTGAACCTCCCTCATCATCTATGAATGATCGCCCTCAGCAACGGCTCTAAATCACACACAGGGGTGCTCCCAGTTCAGTTACTGCCTACTCATGTATATATATTAATCATTGGTACGTTACACCCACTGTATGAAGACCCACGTTGTACATGCATTGAATCTATTTGTTGCATTCAATAGTATAGAATCAGCAGATTAGAGGAAGAGGATGAGGACAAATAGGAAAATGTGCTGAGGCTCGTGGAGCATGATGAGAAGAAACAGAACACGAGGCAGAGGGCATTATATATCTGAATCAGAGTATTTCTTCATGCAGCTGTCTGCTGCTTTGGTCTCTGAGGATGAAGACCTGGTTTAGCTCCCACTGAGGTACACAGTGGACATCAATCACTGTACCTTGTGAATGCTGCTGGGGTACTTGCAAATGTAAGAGGCTGTTTCTCTTCCCGTTCCTCGATCTGCCTTGTGCATCCTACTCCCTGTAAGGCTACAGCCGTGGCACCAGAGATTAGTCTGAAACGATGCTGGTGTAAATCCCCACAAAGACTCACTGCTCACTCTCTGCTCTCCCCCTCCACTCACATACAGTGACTGCAGAGATGGAACAGGAGGCAGTGAGAACCAGGACCAGAGCTGCTGCCTCCGCAGGGTCCTAGTGTCCTTGGCGTGTTGCAAATTTTACCTTCACAATTAGGATCTAAATACGGTGCAAGTGGAGAAATATATTGTTGACAGTTATTTTCATTGCAGGCCTGAACAGATTCTTGTAGGACAGAAGACGACAACACATAATCCATAATCCATGATTTCTCTAAATCCACTTACAGATACAGATGTTACAGATGTTGTTGTTAAACAAGGTAAATATATGCATGCTAGATTTATTGCTAATGTTAGCACTAACTGTGCTAATTATCTTAGCATCATTCTAAGATGATTACTTCCATTGCCAGCCCTGTAGAAAACCAGATAAATGCCCCAAATTTACTATCTTTGTGTTTTTGATAGTGTTTTGTTTAAAAATAAGCTGAACTGATTCATATGGGATATTATTTACATGTCAATGCCTGCAGTGGTTTCTTTTGCAGCCATGTTGCAGGCAGCCCATCGATACACCTGTATTTATTGCTGATAACTAAATGTACACTTTGATTTGTTTGTAGTTAAAGTCTGGATAATAAAATGTGAGTTAATCCTAATTATAACAGAATACTGCAAACACATCCTTTTCTTGTTGTGGCTCAAAGTTGCAGCCAACATTTGTTTCCCAGTTTGTAATGAGCACAACCAGGAGCCCTAATGTGTGTACAGTAGTTTTGCTGTTGAAACACTTGACGTGACCTCTTAGTGTTTCCTCACTACAAAGCTCATATCTCATCCCTTATCTCTTGTTGTCAGTCAGTAATGATTCAGGTAGTAATTCCATAGATTAAAGTGCCCTACAACACAAGATTTACTGAGACAGTGAGGCATTGATTGAGCCAGGCCTCAGCCTCCTCCATCTGAGGCTCCTGTTGCCACAGTGATCTTTTTCATATACAGTCCATCTCATTGCTCTTTCTGTGGAGAACAATGAAATCTGGAAGAGGGTAGGGCTGCTCTAATTAAGGATAAAGCTGCTAAGTCCTAGGTGTTTTGCATTTGCATTTCCACATGATTAAACAAATAACATTTGCATTTCACGGAAATGATGTCTTGCACCCTTTTCACCATTTGAAAGCATGTTTTAATTTGCAGCACCTCTCATAAATGGACTGAGTATTCTCATTCAGTAATACCCTTATTATAATAATGTAACTGGTTAAGTCACTGTGAGAACTGAGGTCTACACCTTCAGTGTACATATCAGTGCACTTCTGCATCAGAAGCAATAGAAAAGCATTTGCTGCTCTCACATTGTGAGCTACTGAATAAACATAGTGTTTAAGGTTTATTATACAATGATTAGTTATTCTCTGGTTTCTGGTTCCAGCTTCTCAAACGTGAGAATCAAGGCAACTGACTGTTTAATCAGTTTAGTTAAAATCACACTGTGATGTCAGTTGCAGCCATGAAACATATGATAATGCATCATCATTGTAAACCATGATTTCAGAATATGTACCTGCATTTTTGTCTGTGGTCTCACAGTTCAAACACCTTTTACCTTAATATATCACACATATAACTTTTTGTAATTAGATTCTTTCATTTTCATGTGACCCTGGGGTGATATACAATCATTTAATGTTGTCATTTAATTATAAGTTAACATCACATGTCTCTTCCTGTCAATACTTGACACATGCCTGGACAGCAGAATGTAAGAAACTACAGCTCAGTTTAGTGGAGGGGTTTAATGGGCAGCGATTATTACTGTTGTCATGGTGAAAACGCATGAAGATGTCTAAGGAAAGCTGGTCAGACATGCACATGCCTGTGTACCACTTCATATGATGGGAGCAACAGCATGTGTTTTGTTGTCGAGCACTGCATGAGTGTAACTGTCTGTTTGCATCTGCATCCAGGCATGTACACCTGGCGCGTGTGCGTTGTGAAAAAGAGAGAGCGTGGGTATCAGGTGTTGACTCATGATAAAAATAGCAGAGTCTTGCTCGGCCGGCAGCACCAATCACTGGCACCACAAATACAATGGTTTCCATGGCAACCTTGAAAATAGACTCCACATTCGCACTCAGAAATAGCAAAGGACGCTGCACTAACCCCAGAGAGCCCCTGCTGCCAATAATAACTACCCGTAGACGCGGACACACAAATGTCAGCTGCAGTCAGGAATAAAATTACATTTACCGAAACATAATTACTGCAACCTACACGAACAATCAACTCAAATTTAAATGCACATTTAGCATGACTGTACTGAGACATGGGAGAGCATCAACCAGCTTTGTGCTTTAATAACATCAAAGCCAAAATAAAAAGAAATCGTTCAGTCAGACTGATCTTTACAAATGTCTAACGAAATGTACTAACAAGCATCTGTCAAGTCATATTTTCAGACATCTTCAGCAAAAATGTGTTGGAGTGATATTACAGGAGATAAAGGGCGAAGTGATGAATGTTGCCTTGGGGACACTTGGGGAGGAAGGTCTATACCACAGTCCAACAGAGGACGGAGAAACGACTGAAACACACAAGACAGAAATAATATTTGTTGGGGTATTCTCCTGATGATCAACCAGTCCGAGGAGTAACATTATTGATAATCATGGATCACAATAACAGGTTTTGGAGTGATTTATATTAGAGATGCTATTTTGAATCACTGTGTCCCTGGAAACAGATTTGAAAAGGCTAAAAAGTAAAATGTAGAATTTGAATTATTGTCAGGGAGGCAGCTGCTTTGGTGCAGATGGATTAACAGACTCAATAATGTCTGTTCAAAAAGTTCAGCATTAAAAACATTAACAGCTTCAGATGAATCCAGAGGCTAATGTAAATAAACACATTTACAAAGTTCACTGTTGTGAACATTTTATTATATTTATTATATTATTATATTTATACACTTTTTACTCCTGTACATTTATATCACATCTATTTAAGGTTAGATTACACAACATGATATAAAACTGACAACATGAGCTCCACCTTCACCAGCTCCAACATTAAATGCTGCACAAACATTATTAAATAATATATATAAAAACCCTCACTGGTCATTTTCTGCATAAAAAGTATATTTTTTAACTTTTCATTAAGTTTGTTAACGATGATAATTTTATTTGAGAATCGGTTTCTGAATTACAGAAATGAAAGTTGAGGCCTGACTTCACGGCCGCAGTGTTGAGCTACACACACACACGATGAGACTGTCGGTCTCTGAGAAACATGTTTGCTGAGTCATCTGGATAATTGATCCTTTTAGATCAATCCAGTTTGATGGAGTGCTGGGTTTGACAGGTTTATCCACACACCCGCTGAACGGACCCGTGAAGGCGCCGGTTCTGCCAGATGGTGGCAGTGTGTCCACTGTAATGCACATGTGCTGTTGCAGCAGATTAGAGTAACATCTCTATAAGCGACTGTCCTGTTTGCTTTGCATGGCAGCTGTAACTGTATGTGCTCACATTTAAATGCATCTGCACTACACACACAGTAACACACAGTAACACACAGTAACACACAGTAACACACAGCTGTTCTTCTCTGTTATCATAAGGAGTCTCAAAGACACAAATGTCAACGTCACGCAGCGCAAACGCAGGAGGTCACTGGACGTCACCCGGGGGACTATGGATGTTTCATGACAACTTCATGAAAACTTCACATATCTTTGTTTGTTGTTTAGTTTATTTCGAATATGTGAGTAAAGAAAAGTACATAAATAAAAACTAGGAAGACAAAACTATGTCAATAACAACAACAAAAGAAAACTAGTGTAGATGAAGGTACATTAGGAAACACGTTACATATAAACACGTTATACATCAACACGTGGACTTATTCAATCCCACTCCTTTACCATCAGATCAATATCATTTAAACTGTTTATTTACATCTAGTTTCCTGAGTAAATAAGTTCATTTGCTTTATTTATACCATATACTATATATTCTACACTATATGCTAAACTACACGTATCTTCATTTGGACGGACGTCTGACTGACCAACATGGATAAAAACATTTTGAAAAGATACCAGTCCTACCAGTACACAGATACCAGTACTACCAGTACACAGATACCAGTACTACCAGTACACAGATACCAGTCCTACCAGTACACAGATACCAGTACTACCAGTACACAGATACCAGTCCTACCAGTACACAGATACCAGTACTACCAGTACACAGATACCAGTCCTACCAGTACACAGATACCAGTACTACCAGTACACAGATACCAGTCCTACCAGTACACAGATACCAGTCCTACCAGTACACAGATACCAGTCCTACCAGTACACAGATGATACTACATAATAGTGTAGTAGTATCTATAACTATAGCAAGCAGCTGTTCTCCAGAGAAGAAATTGATTTCATTTAGCTGATGGAGCGCTGTTGGCCGGGATGGTTATTACCCAACGTGCTGCCACCGCCACAGAGCTGCACCTCATTTATAATTCACAACTGAACTGGAAATCTTCCCAGAGCAGAGCACCCATCCTCCAGTCCGCTGGCTGGATCAACGCTGCTATCTGATACTTCCTGACAGCATGTACATCAAGTTGAATCAGCTTTGTGAGAAAGTAAATACTGTCCCTGTTGAATTAATTCACGTTTGGTGAACCAGTGAGGAGGTGCAGCAGCAGGACAACGTGTAAAATAAACTACATGTTCAGACTAATCGAGAAAAACATGGATCTCTGAAGTGTTTTTAGCGTTTTCAGCCAACAGTGAAGGGGGTGCACTCTGTCACAGCACAGGCAGTGTTTACAGGATCAGCTTATTGTCAGTCCTGATATTTCCATGGGATTTATCGACTATTTATTGGAACTTCAATTTAAATAATACACTGTCAGCTGCAGCAAAAAGCCATCATTTGTTTAGCCGAAGCAGCTTGTGTGTGTTTCATGTGTGTGTGTCTCAGTGTCCTTAAGCTAAAAACACACGTGGTAATGATGGGTAATTACTGAGATCAATGTCACATTATTATACAGCGGAGGTTCAGATGCATCACATCTGCACGACGCGGTCTAAACAACACAGCTTCATATCTGAACCACAGATATTTATGATGTGTGTCGTTGCTGTGCAGTGTACGGACCATGTGTCAAATGACCTGTGAAGGCCACAGTTTACACTGGCAGCAGAGAGCGGACTGAGAGCCTGCTGGTTTATATTTCAGGAGCTAACTCATATAATTTGTTCTTGTTGCTTCAGCATGAAAACAGCTGGATTCTGGGGCTGAGATTAGGGAAACACACAATCAGTGACACTTCCTGGAAAAACTGTAGCCGTGTTCAGCAATGAAGGAATGAAGCTCAGATTCAAAGGGGGTTGTCTTTGTCTCTTATGTAAACGCCATAATATAAACGAGACCGTGAGAAAACGTAAACATGGATCCTTCCCAACATCCAGCCAAAAGAAGAAAGATGATTATAGCAGGAAATATTACGGCTCTCTGGAGGAGTCAATCAATATGTGGCATGTTCTCCTGGGACAGTCGCTTCCTCATTTGTAAAAGCTGATATTGACTGAGCTCTTTTCACAGTCCATGTTCTGACACATCCGTGACTTCCCCGAACACTTTAGTCTGTTTCCATTGGAAAATGTGAGCGGAAGGGGAAGGATAGGCCATGAATCCATTCGATCTGCATGTGCTGTATCGTCCTCATTCCTCATTAGCAATGAATGATTTGCTAAATACACTGAAAAGGTGCTGGTTCCTCATGGCAGCGTATAAAAACTCCACGTAGGGATTTTATTTGACGTTTAGCATAAAATTGTCTTTACATTACAAAGTCAGATTCACTCCTTTGACCTCAAACTTGACAAAAATCCAAAGCGTTTGCAGAAACTTTAATTCCAGAGTTCAGCTTATATGAACATTAGCAGCTTTGAGCATAACGTTTTTTATAAATTAAGTCTGTTTAGGCTTTTTGTCCAAAGGCTGGGAAAGACATTGATTTCATTCTAGGTCTTGGGAGTTTTGTTGGTGGTGTCATTTTGTCATGTAGGTGAGACCTGGCTGGGTGACTGGACCGTGCGTTGAAGTCCTGCCCTGATTCCTCGACACAGGTTCAACATTTGAATCACCAGAGTTGCGTGTCAACCCAGATGACAGCAAAACGTGTCTCTGGAGCCTGTTTGCTTTTCTGTCTTTTGGCACTTTAATAAGCATCTTCTGTCAATCCCATCCCACATGTGTTTACATGCACAGTCACGTCTTTGGCTTAATTTCTCCCATGTTTTCGAAATTGCACATCACACAAAGCATATTTTTCTGTTTCTGCCTGTACCAGGGTCAGATTCTGCACAAACCCTTCTAAGTTTTAGGGCCAGACCGACCTCTCCACCTCATCTTCCAAATGTGCCCTGTACTGCTTATACGACATGCCATCATCTCATGCTGCGCACGCTGCTCTCTCCATTTAAAGTCATTTCAGACCCGTGTGCACCATTTCATCTTCACGTCGTCGTACCCCTGAGGGTTTCTGTGTGAAATGACCTCGTGAATAAAAGATCGATTACACGTTCTGGACGTCTATAGAGCTGGATGGTCGTCTGTCACGTTGACGTCTGCATCCCTTCACAGTCCCAGTCACAACGTGGGTTCTAACATATGTACCCTGTGCCTCACACCCTCATCACCTTCCCAGGACATCAGGGTCATGTAGGTGCATTTTCTAATGTATCTCTGTTGTGCATGTTGTTTATGGCCGTGCCTGCTGATTTCCCAGGTGTAGGATTCTTACTGCCGTGCTGTTAAATTGCCACATGTCACAGCACCTGTTGGTTTTCAGTGCTGCCTGTCAGTTGTTGTGACAGATAACATCACAATAAGTGTCGCGCCCTCCAGTTGCCAGCGTAGTTATATATATATATATATATATATATATATATATATATATATATGTGTGGACGTAGTGTAGTGGATTATGTCTAAACTTACAACTACATTCCAGTGTTGTCCCAGTGGGATTGGATTACCAACCATGGAACGCTGACAACTGCACAGGGGAACCAAACTCCAGGGGCTGTGGCGGCTCCAGGATTTGTATCATCTGGTTTGAGAGACTGAAGTTAATGTTGATTTAAAGGCGTACACTAAAATATAAAAGGTCTGTTTGCATGAAGCATAAATGTGTTGTTGGTCCCACTTTGTCACCTGATGTCAGCGTCTCGTCCATTACGTGTTTTAAGAAGCTAATTTTATATGGTCTTATTTTGTCCCCTAACAGCTGGGACTCTCCATACTGCCTCTTCATGCACATCACGTCCTGAGCAGTTCACACACACCGAGTGTTTGACTTGTCCTTTACTGCAGCAGCAGCTTAATAAGATGCACCAAAGCATGAAGACGTCATGAGTGTGTCATTGCTGGTTCATGCACCTTTTAATAAAAGCCTTTAAGAGAAACACATCATGGTGAGAGCCAGTTTAAGAATCTACTGACCAGACCAGATGTTTGACCAGACCAGATGTTGTGAATGACAATCAGCATGTTCAATACAAAATGATGAAGATTTGACATAGTGTGGCTGATTTCATACAAATAACTAGATGTTGTGGATGAAGCAGAGAGTGAAATATTCCCACTCACTATGTTTGACCCAAACATCTTAATGTGCATATTTGTATTTGTTTTATTTGGATATTTGTTTTAGTTCTTCAGTCTTTATAATACCTCAGTCCTCTCTGTCTAGAATTAGAGAGGGGGGGGGGGGGGGGGGGGGGGAGAAAGAGGAAATGTGACACACCCCCTGATCTGCTGTTTGCGCCCTCAGATCAACTATCAGATGGTTTCCACACCAGTCCAGACCGCACACAGGCTTTTCCGGTCATATGTTCGCCTGCGCGTCCCAGTGACGAACCGCAGGGACCGAGGACCACACGGGCGATCGCTGCGGCTGTACCGAAGAGGATGCGACTGTCCTGCAGCGGATCATCTGCAAGTCCAGCTCCACTGTTGAAGACTTGAGACTGTTCTCGCTCCGGATCTTAAGAGACCGACAAAAGCTCTTGCGCAGCCGGGCCGGACCGCGCCGGGACAGTGTTAGTGGCACAGTAAGGAGATGTGATCATGGGACGGTGATGGGGGGAGGCCCTTATTAAAGGGCAGTGTGAGAATAATCATTTGGGAGGTGTAGCTTGTTTTTAATGTGACGACGAGGTTTAAATCACTGATGTGTTAATGTGACGTGTTTGGCTGAGCAGTCAGAACTTTTGAACAAAGCCCTGGCTGCTGCAGTGCACCCAGAGGTGCTGCATGTACTTTGTTGTCTCCTGTGAATTGATCTCCGTCTATGATATGTCCTTACAGATCCATGGCTCCTCACTCTGACGACTAGGTGAACTAATCCAGGCTCCTGTAGTTCATAATCCGGACACGATGGGGGTCTCGCTGTGTATTTCCCATCATGCTGCTGATGAAGTGCATAGACGAAGAAGAGGCTTCTTCGCGGTTCTTCCTCTGGTTTTACTGTTAGCAGCACTGGGAGTCAGTGGGCAGTTACTGGGCAGCCCTCTGGACTGTCGCAAGACCTGTGTGTGCGCCAGCAACATCATCAGCTGCTCCAAGATGAATCTAACCAACGTTCCCAGCGCTCTGCCACAGTACGCGAGCGTTCTGGATCTCAGCTTCAATTTCATCACCAAGCTGCGTGCTGAGTGGACGCCTGACAAACTCAGCAGGCTACACAGTCTGATGCTCAGCCACAACAACCTCACCTTTCTGTCCTCTGAGGCTTTTGTGTATGTGACAGAGCTCCGTTACCTGGACCTGTCCTCTAACAGCCTCCGCCTGCTGGACGAGTTCATCTTTGAGCCGCTGGAGCACTTGGAGGTGCTGCTGTTGTACAACAACCGCATCTCTCAGATCGATCGCTCTGCCTTCTCTGGCCTTGTGAGTCTGAAAAGACTCTACCTGAGTGAGAACCAAATCTCACGCTTCCCCTTGGAGCTGGTGAAGGAGCGGAGCCGCCTGGAAAATATTAGCCTGTTGGATGTGTCGTCCAACCGAATCAAACACCTGCCCTTCCACGAGCTTCAGGTTCTGCCTGCCTGGATCACGAATGGTCTGTACTTCCACAACAACCCTCTGCTCTGCAGCTGTGAGCTGTACAATGTTGTGGCCCGTTGGTTCCTCAAGGAGCTCAGCTCAGCCACTGACTTCAAGAACAGCCACACCTGTGTGCTGCCAGGTCCACAGAAAGACAAAATAACCACACTGGATCTGGACAGGGTCGGTCTGAACTGTAGCCAGGTCAAAATGTTGGGGGAAGAAGCCTACCTGGAGCAGTCCCTGGTGCTGGACTGTGACACCAGGCAGAAAGACATGATGAAGACCTGGGCCCTGCCAGGAAACATCCCAGTGTCTCAAGCAAACAGGACTGCAGTGGTGCGTCCTGACGGCAAACTCCAGATCGGGCCTCTGAAAGCAGAAGACTCAGGGGTCTATACCTGCTATGCCACAAGCGACTCCATCAATGAGACGCTGTATGTAACTGTAGTGGTGTTTAATTCCACCATGAGCGGTGGACTGGACAACCTGAAAACGGCCTACACCACCCTGGTAGCGTGCTTGGTCAGTCTAGTTATGGTTCTCGTCTACCTCTACCTCACACCCTGCCGCTGCAGTTTCTGTCCGGGACACGGCCTGGACAAAAACGACACCATAGACAGTCTCCACTCTTCAATCATTAGCGTCTCTCAGACAGGGCAGGAAAGAGGGGAAGGCGGAGGCTTCCCCTACAGACAGGTGGCCTTCCTGGACCCTAAGGACCAGCCGGAGCAGAACGGGAGGTTGAACCCCACAGGTCAGGAAGACGAGAATTGGAAAGGCGACAACAGAGAAAGAAGCAGGCCGGAGTCCGTCAGCTCTGTGTGCTCTGATACCCCCATGGTGGTGTAACTTTCAGCAGCAAACTCTGCAGGGTAAGACGGTGATCAGGCTTTGAAAAGCATCTTCCAAACAAAGGTTAAACTTTAGTCGGCCTCCGCAGCTTGTGGCACTGCTGCAGTAGCATGTACTGTTAAAATAAACATCAGTGTAACCAAACAGAATCCCATTAATGCATAGAAACATGGTAAAAACTGTATTTCAGGTCATGAGTTTGTCTCATACGTTTGTAAAGACAAAAAAAAACTATATTCAAAAACAATTTCAATATTTCAATCCATGCTGTTATGATTGTCACTAGTTTTCCTGCCAGATGTTGGCTGCCCCTGCCAGATGTTGGCTGCCCCTGCCAGAAAACTCTATGCAAATAAGAAAACAATGAAGAAAAGTAATGAGACAAACAGCATGAAAAGATTTCGGCATGTTATTTCTGACTTCAGCTTGTTTCTGCTGCACTTTTAGTAACACACACCAACATGTCTATGCACCGGGATTCTTGGCACAACACAAACATGAAAAGCTGTAAAGACGTTGGACAGAAGCTACAGCTTGAAGCAAGAGGTTCATGTTATGCAGTGCTCACGTAATTATTACCGTTTCAGTGTATTAAGTGTTTCTAGTTTAAGTTACATTCCTGACTTTGGACTCTTTACACTACTCTCATGCAATTTAGTCATTTTAAATGATTTTAGATTTGAGAGGGATATTTAAGAAAGTACATTTTTGAATACTGCTTACCTAAGGAATCATTGGCAGCTTTACCAGTGCAAAGGAAAACAAAAGCATAAAGATCAACCAGGCTGCATCCAGAGCTGTGGCCATTATTTAAATATAACAACAATCAGACTTTATGTGTTGCTGAAACTAATATCTGATGGTTTAATGCTTAATATGTGCTTAATATCAGCATAATTATTAACAGACAGCTGCACCTGAAATATTCATTAAAGATTTGTTTATTTTATTAGAGTCATTTAAATGCATGGTGCCTTCCACAGTGCAAAGCAACACATTTGTCCCTGGCTGCATGTCAGATTCCTCTACATGTGCATCGTTTTATTAGGAACAAAAGATCAGAATTTCTCCACTGAGGGAATTTATCAGTAAACTAACGTTCCCTTAAGGGTCTGCAGAAGTATCACAGTTTCTTATTTAACAAAGACAATAATAAGCTGGTGGGCAGCACGGTGGATTGGTGGTTAGTGCTGTTGCCTCACAGAAAACAAGTATCAGATACGAATCCTGTTTGAAACCCATCAGGGGCCTTTCTGTGTGGAGTCTGCATGTTCTCCCTGTGTCTTTGTGGGTTTCTCCGGGTACTCCGGTTTCCTCCCACAGTCCAAGCTGTTTGGGGTCAGGTGACTGTAAATAGTCTGTAGGTGTGACTGTTTGTCTGTCTCTACGTGTCAGGCCTGTGATAGACTCGTGATCCGTCCAGGATGTATCCCACCTCTCGCCCAGTGTCAGCTGGGATTGACTCCAGCTGCCCCATAACGTTCCAGTATCAGCGTTAGATGATGATGGATTAATAAACTAAAGCTCTTTTCAATCTTAAACCAAAATTCCCCGTGTCCTCAGAAAGAATCAAACATTAGAGAGAAGAGAAAATAATAATAATATAATAATATTATAATCAAAAGCACCATCTCACAGTGTCTTAGCATCATCTCAGGACCCCTTGTTGGAAAACTCCTTGAAACAGGTTAATCTTGTTCTGGAACAGCAGCTGTAGAAACTGGCTTGGATTGGACCTTCACGGTATAATTCTGCTAATGAACTGGGATTATGCAGTTTAATGATAGGTTCGGAGTGAGATCCAGACTGGCAATATAAATGCACATCCTGCTGGATATTTAACAGCAGGCAGGAAGCGTCGCCCGGGGGAAACAGCTGAGAGCAAGTAACATCTACTAAATGCTCGTGGGCATCAGTGCTCAACCCGGATCAAAACAGCAAATGTCAGCCAGAAGTCTCAAAGACACAGTCAGAAATAGCAGCTCACAGCCAACAAGTCGTTCGTCTTATATTATTATATTACAGAATATTACAGATTAAAAGTAAAGATAGAAATATCATTTTCCACACGTCTTACTTTTAGTCACACTGCTGAACTACCATGAAATTATTGGTCTGAGTTCAGTCTGTGTCTTAAAGTGACACCGCTGACAGTAACAAACACTTTCAGCTACAGGCTGAATTTAGCTCGTCATAGAAACACAATGAAGAATATACAGAAACATTAACACAACTTTAACACACCAGCTCCAGGCGGCGTAATGCACAGGGCTATTACTTTGAAAGAGCAGTGCTTCCCATGATGCTTTATGAAAATAATCAGTTGAACATTGTGAGCATGTTGAGAAACTAACTCCATCTCTTCAGTGTTTACAATCAGTACATTTGTATTAGTACGTTGACGTTACTGTGTTAAGCCTCGAGCTTATATTTAAACATATGCAATTGTGTGTAATGACTTACTGTACTTTATATGTGCTGCATCATGTCATGTCATGTTCCTGTACTTCATGAACTACAGAAATATATGATGAGTGAATGATGCCCACTATATCCTGAGCTGCAGCTGCAGAAGGTTTCAGGTTCGAATCCCGTTCAACCCGTGGTCTTTCTGTGTGGAGTTTGCATGTTCTCCCCGTATCCGTGTGGCTTTTCTCTTGTTACTGCAGCTTCCTCCAGACACCTGTAGTTTGGGGTTGATAGGTGACCTGTCTGACTTTATGTGTGCCCCACCTCTGGCCCGATGATGGATGGATGTGCTAAAAATAAATCAGTGTAAAAACAATGAGTTGTGGTTGTCCTGAGTTCTGGCGCAGTAACTTTAAGAAGTGTATTTGAACCACATGTTTTCAGTCTGACTGGCTGTTAGCTGTAGCTTGTCATTATTTTTGTAGGCCACGTTAGACTGTGACAGCAGAGTAATGACAGGATGAGTGGGGAGAGAAAGGAGACCGATCTGCATCGAGGGTCATTGATGCTGAAGGTCACAGACGGCACCAACACTGCAGCAGCTGATTTACTGTGGAGCTGTAGTCAGTAACTGCAGAGGTCTCCACATCCGGCCTTGATACCCGTTTGGCCAGATTAGCGTGTAACTCTGCTGCTTTTCTCTATTACAAGACGTGGCCCTTTACTCCTGAGGGTGAACTGGGACACCCCACAGATCACTGAAGCAGATACTGTTCAACCCAGAACTCACATTTATCTCAGACCTACGTTATTCTGGCAACATGTATTATTGCTGTCTTTTCACCGTTATTTGGATCACTGAGCACAGGATCTGCCTGAGCAGAGAGAGCACTCTGGGCTGTATTCACTTTCCTCTGCTCGGCATTGTCCAGCACACAATAGTCAGTTGGATCTGTATTACACCGACCGGCCTGTGACAGCGTCTTGTTTTAGGTGTCAGATTTCCACGTCATCTTTATTTTGTTTGGAAGTAAACATGCATTCATTTATCATTTTATGGAATATGCTACTTTTCATTTGAGAGTCCATCTTTGTGACCCACGCGTCTGTATCAAACTTCACCTGCTACCCTGAAACGCCTCTCCTGGATGAATGATTGACAGCTGTCTGCAGGGACCGTGCTTCCTGTTTCAGTACCTGCTGTCTCCTCTTTATTTATGGTCTGTGCAGCAACAGTCCTGTGTGTGCAACTAAATTCAACCAATTGGAGCAAAACAATGCAGGAACGGATGAAGAGTTTAAAGATATTTGATTCTTACGAGGTTCAGTAGCAATAACTGCTTGGATAGACGTGCTCATAAGGGCTGTGAGAGGGTTAACGATAGCTGATCTGTTGATGCACATGTTTAAATAGGAAAGAGCTGAATGATGCACCCCCGTTGAGAATTAAATCAGAGACTAAAATTAGAACAAATGCAGCAGCCTAAAGAAAAGCTCAGATCACTGAACATCACAGACACAGATGGCATGAACACAAGCCAGCGCCTGCTGACCATGAATGACTGGTATTCGGCTCTGTGTTGTACAGACTGAATTCTAAGTAGGATGACTCATTCTCTCCTCAGCTCCTCCCAGGAGGATCGCATGTACAGCCAAGACAGTGAATGTGCAGCTTAGTGAGGCCTCTGCCATCTAGTGGCCACCAAGACCCGTACAGGTAGTGGTTCTAGGTTCTAGCCACAACGATTGAAAGACTTTACAAGCTGCTGAATGTTTCTTTGACAGGTCTAAAAGACAACATTTTATTAGCTGGATCCTCCAATATTAATGCTTTTATCATGGTTATAAAAATAAAGTCAGTTCGTTTCTAAAAATCTCTAGTTCTCTTAGGGCAAGAAGAGCTACAGCCTCTGACAAACACTCAGACCCAGGCCTTCATACGTGTCTTCACACAGCCTGGGCAAAGCCAACCCTGTTGTTGCCAACATCGAACGCAGTGTAAAACTGCCGCATGAAGACTTCGCCCAGAATCCAGGAGCCGGATGTAAACCCCGTCCTGCACCCAGATGTGGACTAAGGAGAGAGGAAAGAGAATGTCAGTGCATTAACTTAATCAGACAGATCATATGAACATTACATGAGACCATGTCTGAACTAGCTGTTTCACATATATTAGCAGCTATTAGCTTGACTTGAAGTACAATGAGCTGCATTCATACTTTGTACACGTCACCATATTTAGACATACCTAAAGTTTATTCTGAGTCAGGCTGTTGGATGTAACCTACGACGTGCACTATTAAATCATGATGTGTCAATAAATAACTTCTAAACATTGATCGATCCATTAACTACAACAATTAATTCTTTAGGTATGCCTTAGAAAGAGGCACCATATAGCACCTGTATGATATATGCTGATGGAGGGAGAGAGAAGCTCCAGCCGTTCATGTTGAACACAATGTCTGGCAGGAGATTCACATTTCTACAACCCACAACAGCCTGTGAGACAGAGATGCATCATGTTAGTGATTTAAACCCCGGACACTCCTCTAAAAATCATTCATGTGATGTTGACTAATAGGAAAAACACACTCACGTCACCATACTCGTCTGTGGAGGCTCCCAACCAGCCGTTGATGTTGTTGATGTCTTTTCTCGGGCCGACGATGAGAGAAGTACCCGAGTCCACTATGGCCGCACAGCTTCCGGAGCAGGCTACGGTGTTCCCATTAATGGTGATGCTGCAACATAACAATGCATGTTGTGGAAATCAGAAGCCAATCTCCAAAAAATGTCCTGAGTGACGTGACGATAGATTTATTGCGTTCAAAACAATAAATCTATACATATATAATGAAGTACCTTTGTATTTGGATGTTCCAAAAGTTAGTGGCTTGATATAGAGGGACCCAGCTAATGCTTCCAGTGTAGTACGAGGGATCTGTTCCTCCCAGAATTAGCATACTGCCCTCTAAAGAACTGAAGGTATAGAGAGTTTTTATTGAAAAGAAATGCAACTATCATAGGAGAACATCTTTTATTTCAGCAGGTGAATAATAACATATTTGAAACATCACCTGCTCAGGTACATGGAGAACATGTGTTCAGGGATTTTGCCCTGGTTCCACATGTTTTCAAATACAGGTGTGCCTCCTTCAAGGGACAGGCTGGGGAAAGCCAGACCAAGAATCCCATCCCAGGGGACAAATCCCAGGGTACCTGACTCTTTTTCAGTGAGGCCAAACTCCTGGTACTCCACATAGATATCACTTATCTGACAGCAAAAACAACACAACCCGTTTTCATGTGTTTTAGGACATGCACAATGTTAAATGCTGCGACTGGTGTGCAGCCTATATATCGTCATGGGTGATGTTGTGCTCACCTTTACAGTGTCATATCCTGTGCTGCCTGTTACAAAGCCGCTGCTGTATGAAATGGAGAAAGGCTCTGTGCCGGCCTGAAAAGTGGGTGAAGCTGAGCTGTTGAACTTTGCATGGCTGTCTAAAGACAGAGAGAGACGTGCAGCAGCACAGGACAGAACCAAGACAAAGGGAGTCCATTGCTTTTTGCTTCAAAAATATACATACGTTTCTAAATTATTGTGGACACAAACTATTGTTCTAATACTTACCACAGGAAGAGCTGGTGCAACGTACTGAAGGAACCCACAGGTCAGAGGAGCCGGTGTCAAAGAGAACCTTGAACAGCTGCGGTGGCGTCCCGATGCCAATCACTCCATAATATGTTGTCTGTGCCCAAAATAGGATTATTAGGGAACTCACTTCCATCACTGTGTATGGTACAGTTTACAGTGGGCTACCTACGTCTGGGTCAAAGGTCATCGGCAAAACATGCTCCTTATCCTGGGAAAGAAACTTCGCAGCAGGGTCATATGGGAACGTCCGTCTGTGCTCTTCAAACTGGCCTCTCTCCTCCAGCAGCTGCCTGGCTGACTTCCCTCTCCTCAGGGGAATCCTGTATGGACGAGACGGATCCATTAGCAGCATATAAGCCCTGCAGCACATTCATTATTTCAGAGTTTAGCAAACATCTGGGAGCACACTCAAATATTTGTATGAACGTGTCAGACCCCATAACTTATCCAAAAAAGGAGTTTCAGTCTGGGAATGAAGTAGAAAATAATATTTTTCTGTCCACATGGTCAAGGCTTAATGTGATTCTCGTCATTTTGAGACAGATGTTTTTGCAGTGTAATTTCACCTTCAGGTTGTATTAAGTTCTTGGCCAAGCCTTTAACAGGGAGGATTTACTTAAATACATAAAAAATAAGTTTCAAATACATCTCTAATAAATTTCACCACCACAAAGAGTAAAATAGCATTTATCATGAAAATGTCTGAGGCTCCTGTGTATCTTACCTGAGAAGACTGTGTGAGACAGCCAGAAGAACTAGAAACACCAAGACAGATTTCATTATTTCCAATAGGACCCTAATAAGATCTCACACGAAGGAAGGCGAGGTGTTTTATAAAGGGGTCAAAACTAGTCTCAACTCCTCCTTGTCACATGAACACATGAAAAACTGAGGTGATAAGAAACCACTTAACAAAGCACTGAATCGTGAAATCAGATAATTCTCTTCCAGTCCTTTAATCTCACGTCAGTCAAGTTAAGAAAACAATGTTCCTCAGTTAATCTCAGCTCAGGTCAATAATCAGCAATTAATGTTCAGCAAAATAAACATGACTGTGTTATAACAGTTTGCTGAGCATAAGCTCCTAAATAACGTGCTCCACATTTGTTTCTATTCAACTTCTGTTAACTATTTATCGAACTGAACAACAGAATGTCTCTTTTTAAAGGGGGAAATAATAAATAATACTGAAATGCCATTAAACATATAGATATACACATATAACTCTTAAATGTCTGCATTGTATAATTAAAGGCATGTTTAATTCCTATATGTCTAAATCTTATTTATGAACAGTTTCATGAAACCATTTGATGTTAGTATGTGAGTTACGGGACCAATGAATCAATGTGGAACAATTCTTCCATGTAGACGACACCACAGATTGAAGAGAAATCTGCAGAGTCACAAGTACATGTGAGTTTAATGTGAGCGCCAGGTGAGGTTTGACCTTTTGTGTGGCTGCTGACTTTTCTCATCTACTGCATGTACTTTCAGCAAAATGTGAAGTATTAAATGCAACAGCTCTGAACGCCCTGTTTGCATTGCAGACCTAATGTTATTGACATTAGCGTTTAACGTCTCATAATGAGTTTCTCAGCTCAACCACAGAATAACTGGATAAGCTTATCACGTCACTCTTTTTAAAAATACTGATACTCTATCACTCCCCCTTGGACGCATGTCTTCTGTCCATGTCCTCTGGTAGTTTGATATGGCTCCGTCCAAATCTGCCCTCTAGAGGACTGAGAGTCCACAAACTAACTCACATTACAAGAAACAGGTGATGTGGAAGAAAGACACAGCATCAGTGCTTATCTCAAAAATAGACGTCTTTATTTAAGGACACATTTCATTTCTCACATGGATATAAAACATTAAATACCATTAAATACAAAAATGTTGAAAGAAACTGAAAATGTACTCACCAAGGCCCAGCTTCTCCTTAGGGACTAATAAGACCAGAGAGTTCAGTAAAACTCATTCAGCCACACGGCAGGTAAACAAGAGTTTCCTTCCTTTTGTGCTTCCACGCTGAGAGCACGACCTGAGACACTAAACATTTTCGTTATGAGCAGCTCGTTTTTAAAAAGGCAGTTTGATAAGTAACAAGTTCAAATAACATCAGTGTTTTCAGCATTACATAACCATGTTAGGGCCAACTCCACAGCTACAGGGGTAATCGTACTGTTTTCTCAATCCATCAACATCAACACGCAAGAACTTTTCTTAAACGTTAGTCTCATGAGATTGTTTTAAAAAGTGCTAAAGTTACAATGGGCTGATCTGATTGTTTGACCCTGATTAAAAATCACCTAAACCTCTTCACTAAGAGCACCCACCCCCCAGTGCAAAGAAGGGCATTAAAGAATGTCCATGAAGTGAAAGAGCCAATTTAAAGAAAACCACATGCTGTTAATTTGGTGTTTCAAAATAATGTCAGCTTTCTTTCTTCCTGGTTTCTAATAGTTTTCCCACATTTTCTATACATCAAAATTTTTGATACTACCCACATGACATCCTGTAGTGTCTGCAACCAACATGCCACAAACTAAAGCAGACTGAAGATGAAACATACTGTGGGAGTCACAGTACTTTTTACTCATATAGAAAATATTTGAAGGTACTTCTATTGGCCCATTTATGCTTTTACTGTACTACATTTCAGAGGCATCTTGACCCTTTTACTCCACATTTACCTGACAACTGTATTTTAATATTAAACCAATTATACTGGAACATAACACTGTGAAATGGGGCATTAAGAAGTACTCAAAGAAGTAATTTTTGAAACAGACGTCTATTTTGTGGAATTATTTGGTTCTTTAGTTTTGAACACTCAGCTCAGTTAAATGACATGAACACTGTTTCCACCACTGACTGAGACTCCGTTTTTAAAAGTTGGTTTATGAAGCTCGATCAGTAAGGAGACAGGACAGTCAAAGACAGACCTTAATCTTTGCTTACTGAGCGACAGATCTGCATAACAAGACGACAAACTTTGACCTTCAAAATGTAGTTTTCCACTTAGTTTTAACAAATTGTACCGTTACTACATTTAAGGATGTTTTTTACCTTAAACACCTTTTAAATGTCATGTAATCATTTTTGCGCTGTGGTCTTTAACAATGTGAATACATACCTACACCAGTCGGTCATCTTAATACTTTACCTATGGAACAGGTGCAAGATCAGTCTGGGGAGACTCAAACCTGTGGATCCTCGCAGCTACAGGAAACTGTTACTCCCAGCCGTGGCTCTGTGGACGTCTGGGGCCGCAGAGAAGCTACTCAGGTCCCTTTTGTTGCAACGAGGAGAAGGAGCAGTACTGTCTGTAGACACATCCTGCAGACGATTCTAGTTCAGTAACAGCAGGATACTCTTCACTTTGCTTTCATAGGCAGCTTGGCACAGAATCTTTTTTAAGTACATAAATAACATCAACATAACTAAAGACTAGGATTCCCTGGACAGGACTCTGGCAAACTTTTCTCTGGTGCTTCCTTTCCAACTTACGGCAAATGAAGCCAGTGTTGCGTCACTGTCTCAGCCTCCTCCCACACACAGGATGAGACAGGTAGGAAGTCTGCACCTAGCACGCAGATCTTCTTCAAAACTCCAGTGCAAAGCTCAATAAGCAACTACACACATGAACACTGCTCCTTCTCAGGCTGCTGCAGACGCTGAACCAGTAAAATGCTGCTGGAGCCAGATGAGAACGACGACCTTCAGACGACACCGTGGTTCCGCTGAGAGACGGTCTGGTTGAGACCACCCCAGTGAACTTGAGCAGAACCTGGCGAGCGACAAACCAGACTGGTGATCACTCTGCTGGTGCTCAGCCACACCTCCAGATGTACAGGCCAGAGGCGACTGAGGAAAAAGTCGTCTGAAGAGACACGGCGACTCTAGATCTGCCTCTGTAGTTGCACTGACAAAAGTATTCTAGTATGCACAGATTTCAATTTGAATGAAGGTCACATGAAAAGCTCTTCACAAAAAGGCCATTCAACAAATGATGAGCAACAACATGAAACACAGAACTGAGGCTGTCTTCACTTGATTCTTACTCCTTTCTGCTGGGAAGGCTCCCGCTGTCAAAGTGACAAAGCCTTTAGAGTTTGATAGACAACTCCAAGCACAGAAAAGGTCACAAAAGCTGTCTTCCAAGGCACTTGTGTTTCCCACGAAAGAGTAAATTTATTGAGACAAAATGTGCATGTTGCACTTGGTGTTTTTTTCTGACAGGTATACTTCTCAGGGCCATGAGCACTGATGTTCTCCATTTCTTTCTCCAGATATCCTGAGTACACAGCACACATCATTTCTCTTTCCATTTGAAACACAGTACTCAAACCAAAACATGAAAAACAGTAACTCAACAGTCTTTTCAGAGGAAGGCATATAAGGCCACCACAGAGTGACCTCCTCTCCTGTGGTGCGTTCAGAGGTTTCCATCACAGTCCACTGGCTGTAGAGCAAATATTTATAGACTCCTGATCAGTTATTACAGATGTGCGGACATACATATAGCTCTGAATTTATACATTATATCTTTTCTTTTCTTTTTTTTGCAGTACATGCTGTCTTGGGGCAGTATTTGTTCATTTGTGGACTACAAAATAAGCCAAAATGTGAAAAACATAATCAAACAGAAAATGGTCGACCCAACAGGACGTGACGCTATTAAACCTGCACAGTAACAGGGGCAGACACAAGGAAAAGCAACCCTGTATAGTACGATGTCATTCAAAACAAGGAATGTACAGTGCATATGAGATTTACGAAGCTTGTGATTTAACTCCATGACAATAATATTGCAGCCATAATCAGTAGAAAATAGCCTGAATCATAGCAAATGAACCTGCATACAGTGTTTGTCTTGGATGTAAATATTTTCTGTTTCCATATCACAAAATATCACAAAATAAACACATTTAGGTGAAAGGCTGCTGGTGAGGACCAAACACAACAATCTGACGACATCAACTGTTTCAAAGATCAAACTCTTATGAAAATAGGCGGCCACTTAATCAATATTGAAAACAATTAGTAGTTAAAACCCCAATAACAGCATTGTACAATATAATGCAGTCTAAAAGAGCAGAGAAACCATGAGGTCAGAAATAAAAACCCTCCTACATCAACAAGTTTTAGAGACACAGTATTAGAGGGAGAGGGTTGTATTGAACTGCATTATAATGCACAGGTGCTTGCTGCTTGTGTCCAGCCCCTGCAAGCTGCACAGTGAAAAAACCTTGTAAAGTCACATAAGTTCCAGATGTGGCTCAACTTCCTGTAACTGACTGTATTACACCCTTGAAAATTGCAGCCTAAGCAGAACTGGCCAAACTTGACAAAAAATGCAAAGCTCTCATAGTGAAACTACGAATTAGGAAGTACTCTGGGTTTTCTACTTGGTCAGTAAAAGGTAACACACATGCACATCTGGAATATTCCTATGGGTCGGTGGGTAAAGCTTTAGTGCAAACACATATTTCCTTGATCAGCTGTGGGAACAGGACTACAAACTGGTTTAAATCTGCTGAGGACAAACCAAATGAAGACTAAATACTCTTTGTATTTAAGTAACGTTTGAAATATAAAAGAATTGTGTTTCCTTTCTAAACCAAAGAAGGCAACATATAGTATTGACTCAGACTGTGGTTTGCTCTTTCTGCCCCTCAAATAACGTACATTTAACAACTAAACAGCAGAAGGCAACGTGGCTCCTGTAATCAAAAGGAATTCAGTTCAATCTGACTTCTCTATAACCCTTTAACGACATGAGATGAACCTGTAGTTCAGGGAACTTAACAAAAGTGATTTTTTTTTGTTTAGCATTACTTCCCCCAGTTATAACAAAGTTTAACAGTCCATGAGACATGTGAACAGAGACATTTATGATTTGCACTTTTATGATGCTCCTCTGATAACGATCATCACCAGGTAGTCGTCCTCTGATTTGGCGAAGGCTTTGGCCGAGGAATCTAAGAACTGCTGTGAGAACTCACATGGGGGGAATGCGTGAAGGACTCCTCCGTGGTCCTTGTCACGGTTGCCCCCCACAGGGAGGCTGATGACGCCGGCCGCCTCCTTCTGCTTCAGGTAGGACACCAGGTTCTTCAGCGGTCTTTCTGTGTGGCTGCTGGCATCCTGGAGCCCCCCGTCCTCAGATTTCCCAGGGACAGCAAGGAGGATGGAGTGTCCACCTGAGCCGGCGGCCTTGATGCGACGAGAGACCTCATCTAGCTTGGGTTGGTCCAGGCGCAGGCGCTGGTTGATCTTCAGCTGGGACACCTGACTTCTTGTGGAAGCATCCATCAGAAGACTCGTAGCCAACGCCATGTCCCCCTCCAGCAGGTGCAGTGAAGTGGGAAAGCTGCTATTCTTCAGCAGGAGGACACCCTGCCAGGCCTGACTCAGCCTCTGGCCCCCAGCTGCTGCCTTGGACTGCTGGTTAGACTTGGAGGAGGAGGAGTTTGAAGAGGAGGAGGAAGGATGGTCTGAGCGTTCCTCCTTCTTCGCCGGGCTCTTAGATGAGTCACTTGCTTTGCTTTTACGATCCTTATCTGAAAAGGAGCTGGGCTCGGTCGGACTAACTGTACTTCTTCTCTTGTCCCTAAAACCAATGTCCTGGTTGTTCGGCCGGTCTCTGACTGGGGAGGGTCTGCCAGAGCGAGGCAGTCGTTCAGGGTCACTGTAGCTGCTCCCTCCAGGGCTGCGCTCTAGAGAGCCGCCATGCCGGCGCATAGTATAGTCACTGCTTTCAGGGGATCGATCCAGCTGCCAGCCATCATCTAAGTGTCTCCTTTTGCGGCTTAGATCTCTGGTTTGCAACTCTTGCTCATGCTCTACTGACCAGGAGTCCCGCGAACGCCTCTCCAGACGATCCATGGGATCAAAGCCTGCCCCTCGCATCCTGTCATGGACACCCAGGCCGGACCACTCGGCGGTGGAGTAAAAATCCCTGTCTCTGAAACGAGCGGGGAGCGTAGGGGACCGCTCTCTCACTCTGACGGAGTCAGTGATACGGTGGGCAAAGGGTTCAGGCAGCAAGTCATAGTGTGGCAGGGGCAGAGGGAGCTGCATGAACTGCTGCTGCTGCTGCTGCTGCTGCTGCTGATAGCGGTGCTCCGTGTCTGCAAAGTCCACTCTGAGTCTCCTGTCAGGACCTCCGAGAGGGAAGCCTTTCATGTGAGTACATGCAGCCTGAGCAGCATCCAGACTTTCATACTGTATATAAGCCCAGGCCTCACCTTTCCTGTAGTCTATAGTCCTGATGGTCCCAAAGCGGTCAAACTCCTTGGCTAGTGCAGCGAGTGGAACCCAGGGTCCAAGACCGCCCACCCACAGCCTGGTTGTGGGTGTAGGTTTTCCATAACCGATTTTAATGGGGTTGTGACCGACCACCTTCCCTGACATCGCTACTTTGGCACGATGAGCCATGTCGAGATTCTCAAACTTGATGAAGCCGTAGGTGTTGTTCTGGCCTCTCACCGGACGCTTAATGTCCACCTCCGTTATGACCCCAAACCTGTCAAACGCCCTCCTCAGGTCGCTCTCCGTCACACTGATGTCCAGGTTACCCAGAAACAAAGTCCTGTTTGCCCTCTGGTGGTCCTCGGAGTCCTCGTCACGGTAAACGGCACTTTCGGGGATAAACGGGGGTCTATTTCTGGCGTAGAACACAGAAAAGTCTGTCTCTCTTTCCACGTCTCTAAGGGGAGCGGGCCCAGGAGGAGGCGCCAGGCGGCCCATGGCCAGCTGCTGGAGCCGGTAGCCCCTGTAGCCCAAACCAGTGGGAGACAGAGGTCTTTGAGGGTGGAGGTGCCTGGGCCCGGACGGGTAACTGTCTTTGGAAACAGGAGACCGGCTCCTCCGCCGGTTCGTGTACACGGTCTCTATTTTCAGAGGCCGGTCGTACAGCACCAACTTGCCGCGGGCGTGTTTGGCGGCCCGGGCGTCGTCGGGCCTCCTGAAGTTCACAAAGGCGACCCTCTCGTCGTTTTCTCGACTGATTTTGACACTCACGTCCCCGAACCTCTTAAACTCGTGGAACAGCCCGTCCTCGATTTCCTCGTCGTTCAGCTCCGAGCCCAGTTCGGTGATTTTCAGGGTCCTGTACTCGTTTTCGGGGTTTGGCGTAGGCCGCGGGTCGCTGCGTGAACCGGACCTGGATGTTTCCGCGGTGATGTCAGCGGCCACATGCGGCTTGTTCACCGGAGAGACGCCGTAGTCGTAGCCGCTGCTAGTCCGGCTGGACGGATTGTGTCCGTCCGAGTCCCTCATGTCCCTTTTCTCTCCGGGTAAAACTCTCCGGGACGAGGCGCCGTTATTGCTGCCAACCGTCGACGGAGCTCCGGTTTTCTTGCTTCCTCCTCGGTCTCTGCTCTCATCCGGCTCCCGGGACCGTTTCTTCACGGGCGAGCGCTCTTTCCCCTTCATCTCCAGGAGCCGATAAAAGCCGTTTTCAGCCGTCAAAGAGGGAAAAACCCGTCAAAACCCGAATGTTCTCAACTTCAGCGCGTTTGTCGCTGCGCTCTCACACAACCGCCATGTTGGCCTGCTGTACAGGAAGTCCCGCCTCCGAGCCTGCAGCCGAAGCCGATTGGCTCTACGGGTTGTCAATCAAATGGCCTGAGCGTCAGAGGAGGTCCTGCAGAAATGGACTCAAAACTACAGGAAAGGCTTAAAGTTTTAGCTTTAGTGTGTATAAAAGTATAAAACGTTTTTATTTATTTAGCCTGCATGTAGGAGGCTCCGGCATATGGCATACAGCATACAATGGAGCTGGAATAACAAAATAGTCTTTAAAAAAAGTATTTCCGATGCACTTTGCCCTCGATACAGCAGTGACAGTGGCAGTGTGTTGAGCAACGTGGAGTAAATCAGCACTTCAGTCAATCATGAACTGTTTGTGCTGTGTGGCCCCTGAAACGTGCCAGTGAGGATCAGTCAGTTCATTTGTATGTAGAAACAGACAAATTTAGCCCAAGTCCAAATTATTCTGTTAATAATTAGATTATTATCAGTGTCATACAGTTACAGTTTCTTTTTGCCAGGTATCAACTTCCTGCCTACTCATATAATAAATACTAAAAACTATGACTCTCAGGTAAAGTATAACTGAACCTACAGACGTTGTGTCTTTCCTTATTAAAATCACAATGAAAACTTTAATTACCAAAGATACTGTCTGACCACTTTCCTTATAACAGCAACTCTTCTGCATGGTCAGTTATGGCTCTTAAACCTGACCGGGGTTATGTAAAGTCATGAGCACTTACACTGGATCTGATCAGAAGCATATGAACTATTTTATCTGTGAGCACTTGTGTGTGTTTTTAACCAAAAGGGCATCTGTACTTTTTACCAGTAGGGGGCAGAAAGTTTCCACATATCAATTACTGAAGCTGCTGTTTATCACTGAAACAAGAAACTAATCACTACAGACTGAGGGCTATAAAATCTGTGGATCACGTTGGCTGAGAGCAGATCATCTCCTACATCCTTAGTACTTTGATTTTTCAGTGAGTGTCTCCATCCTTCTCCCTCTCTCCATTCATATTGGCTATTGTCCTATTATTACATAAAGAAACTACTATAGAACTGAACTAACTGACCCGTGCTGTTGTTAGTTTAGCTTACTTTAAATTAAGTAATTCTGTTTCAAAAAGTTTGTTATGAAAAATGTGAAATTGTACCACACATTTGAATGCTTTGCACTTTTGTTTTATTCTGAAAACCTTCATCCTTTTCCTTTTTCAATTTCTTTTGTTTTATTCTGAAAGCCTTTATCCTTTTCCTGTTTTGAATAATACTTAAATCTATTCTGCAGCATTAGTTCACGAACATATAGAAATAGATTTCTAAATCCTTATAATGTGGTTGGTTGATTATTTCAGGTCATTTTAAATTAAATTAGCTTGATATGCAAGATCATGTTTGTTTTAATGTCAATGAATCCTTTGACCTTTGATTTTCCTAATTGCAGTAACACTAGCTCAATACAGTCACAGTAATTTGTTAAGGTGTTGACTTGATCATTATTATGGATAATAAACACAAACATGCTGAGGCCTGCATATGACTACAGCCTGCTCCAGAAACTTCTCTCTCCACCTGCTTTATCTTTCACTATATTGCATAAATTCATATTTTCTACACAAAACACCACTTAAAATTGACAGTTTTCTTAATGTTAATGTTGACGTGGCATGGTTCTTACAAACAAAAAAGATCTTTTTCACTGCAACAAGGGAACATTGTCAAAAGACAGATAATCACACCTTGATTATTTTAATAGTGTCGTACAGGATCATTTTAAATTTAAAACAGACTTTGAATCTGGACCTCGGCTGTACTTCACTTTCTCATTCTATTATTTGTTGCATCAGCCTTGTTGCACCAACAATATCTACTAAAACCAAAGCGTGCTTCACTGCAGGGATGTTTTAAAAGGATTATATTGCCCAGAAAAATGGGGACAGGAGCTTTGCCCTCAACCCTGTGAGCTGGACTTTGAGAGACCATCTGGTGAAGTTCTTCTACAGACCATTACATGTCCCAGTACAGGCCTAACAAGACAGTCTGCTGCCCAGTATAAAATCTGTAAAGACAGGAAAAAGAAATTTGTCCCATTTTTCATTTAGTTCCAAAATCAGTTTAGTTGTTTGTACTTTATCAAATGGAGCAGTTACCAAGATAATTCTGTGTCAGAGGAAATTATTTTAGCTATAGGTAAGAAGAAAGAACCTGCACACTGGTATTGGCAGTAACTTTTAAATAACACATTTACAAAGAGATTTACATAACTTTATCTGCAAGTCGCTAAGCCTGCTGCACATGAGCACATGAAAGCTGGAACACACTGCAACAGATAGGTGTCTCATCTGTTAGGAGCCATCAAAACAGAATGGCAGGCAACGGTTAATGAGCTGTCGAAGGGGAAATCTGCAAAGGATTAGTGGGAGAAAACAGCTTTTAATGAGTTTCTATTTCTGTGTGTCGCATTAAGGTGAACAGCATGGCCTGACCCACTGCACTGTGGATTTCATATGAGACAGATGCTGGGTAACAGATTGTGCATTTCTGTCATCAACCAACCAAAAGACAACCAGTGCTTCACCTGTCTGACCTGGACCAGCGTGTGCTCATGATGCATCTCCCACCACCTGTGAAAAATGGGTTTTGTCTCGTCACGCAAGTGAATCACATGGTTTAACAGATATATCCTGGACAGTAGATGGATTTACGCATACACCTACATATGCTTTGCATGTATTTAACATATATATAGTGGCTTGTTGTATGAAATTTATAAACCTATATGGCATTAAGAATTCAGTCCTGTTTGAAATTTGAATGTATTGTCCCTATATTCATTTTAAAAAGTCAGTCCAGGATTTTCTCTGTGTCCTGCACCTGTGTGATCTCCTCCTCAGCCTTGGCTGACAGGGCAGGTTGAAAAAACTGCAAAACACAATATAAGAAGCAAAACTTTTAACCCCTGTAATTCGCTCATTGTGGTCGGTAAGGTTTGTGATATGAGTAGATGTGTGTAGCATCTGGACATGTGCTTATATTGAATACGTCGCTTTTTTCCAGGAAATTTATGTACGTTGGAAAGAGAAGTTCAGATACTCTGAAACACACACACAAACAAAATCAGCCATAAAAATGTCAGTGCACATATTAAACTTGCGTTGGATAATTTACTTTGTTTTAAACAAATAGTTGACAAAAAAGTGAGAAAGAAGGAGGAAGAGTAGTATATCCATCCATTATCTGTGTTTTCATTTTCTTTCATTTTATTTTTGGCTAGTTAGGAATTCATACATGGGATTTATGCAGCCAAAGGAAGTTTAAGGTGTTCTGTTGTGACTCATGTTCTCCCTCACACCTCATTTTTACACTAACATTTAACAGAGAGGATAAAGTTTACACTGCGATGGACTGGTGACCTGTCCAGGTGTGGACCCCTGCCTTCCACCCGAGAGAGAGCTGGGATAGGCTCCAGCAGATCCCCGTGACCCTGATCCAGGAAAAAGCGGGTATAGAAAATGGATGGATAGATAAAGTTGACAAGTGCATGTGACTGTGTGAGTAATGCTCCAGCTAACAGGTTAGCCTTTCAGCAACAGACACAAATTTTACCTCTGATGGCCACCACCAGGAGCATCATGGGTATTCCAAGTGAAATTGAAATGATCAGTGAGTGTTGAGTTTGTAAACTGGCTGGTCCACCGCTACAAACACACACACAAACATGGAGATCATTGCACTGAAGTTACTGCATTCAGTAAATATGTGAGTGTGTTCAGGCTTTCTGACATCAACCGAGAGCTTTGACTTCAGACTCCTCTCCCTGCTCGGGTCCTTCAGTCCCTGCAGCTGGAGCCTTGTTTTTCAGTGGGGTTTCCATCATAAGTGCTGCCCTCACTGAAGGTAGACACTCTTGGTAGTAAAATAAATAATAATAATAATAATAATAAATAAATTATTATTAAGTTTTGACTTGGTAAATCAAAATTATGACATATTTAATCAAAATCACTGCATAAAAAAGCAAAATGATGACTAACCCATCAGAATATCTCCTGATGGAATATGTTTACTCAGGAGACAGTTTTAGGGTTGTTTGTTGGGATACATGACAATAGTTGGTTTAACTGAACAGCTCATTTGTTAGGCTTGTACACAATTTGCGATTATTTGTAATCAATTACTGTGCAGTGATATACAGGAAATATAGACCCCAACTCATTAAAACTTGGACCCAAGACCATCCCAAGATCATCATACTTGAAACTTTATTCAATATTTATTCTACATCCTCATATGTATAATTTCTGTTAATTAAGCTTCAATTTTAACGTGGTGACAACACAAGTTTCCTCCTCAGGGTGGACCTCACTTCAGGCATCTGCTTCCTTGCACCAGGTTCATTGGCGTCACCCTCTATCTCACCAACCTCCTTGTTCACACGGTGGAGGATGGTGACGACGTCTTCACCGCTAGAACAATATATAAAAATCATGTTACCATCACTATCACTGCAGACTGTAACAAAATAAAGTGTATATAATTGTGTAATTCTCTTATATCAACAAAGCCTACTAAACATACAATTTGACATTTACCTCGGACAGCTGTTTTCTAGCTGGCGACAGACAGACTGGATGAACCAGCTCCCATTTCTTCGGTTTCTACGTGCTTTATAATCTTCAACAGTGGAAATAGCAAGCAGAACATCAGCCATCTCCGGGATGGATGTTAGAGCATCATCATCCTCCTCCAGGATGGATGTTAGAGCATCATCAGCTTCCACATCTTTGGGCAACACTCCACGCTGGACATTCGATCCCTGGCAGGCCTGGATCAGGAACACTTTAGGTTTATCGGTGAGGGCTGATGTGTTGGTCGCCTTGAAAGTTCTAGTTATTTGTTTAATGTCGAGTCGCTTCCAGTCAATCCCACACACTTGGCCCTTCGCTCCATGACTCAGTACACAGCAGATGAAGGCATCACCGTGTTTTGGAGGCTGCTGAAGATCGGTGAATCCAGTGTCAGACCACTCCTTAACACTGAACTGCTGCAGCTGCTCAGGGGGGTTGCTCAGAGAAGCAAAGCATTTCAGTGCCCGATCCATCTGGTCCTGGGTTAGGTCTTTCAACATCAGAACTCTGAATCTCAGCAAGGTGAACACCTTTGCCAAACTTTCTGTAGGAAATTTTGATATTAAAAAAACATAGTTAAGCTTTAAACACCAATAAACAAACCAAGAACAGTTTAAAATAGTGAAGCTGCCAATTAACATACCAGCATCTTCGTTGGTTCCATGTCTCCTTTTAGGTTTGTCTGAGCAATCTGTGAAATTCTCATTGTTTATTATCACACAAAGACCGACAGGGTCGCTGTCCAGTTTATACTGCTCATCCTAAAACCAATAGAAACAAATGGACACAAACACACAAAGTCTTTAACTTCAAAGAAAACGTAATTGTCTTGACTAGTTCAAATGTCCTAAGGTTTGACCATGTGTGTGTGCAGGTTTTGAGTTAAATGTCACGTGGTTTTCTGAAAAGTACTTGTGTCTCAAACAAAACCTAATTAAAACATTCTCACTTCCTGTCCTAGAACATTAGCTGTTGGCCTCACCATCTTTGGCGTCTTGCAATCTGGTGACTGATCATCTAAAGAAATCAGAGCAAAACAGAATTACACCTCCAAACATAAAACATACTGCAGGCTGCCATGTGTTGAATACTGGATACATATCACCTGAGCTCTGTTGGACACGTTTACAACAGCAGCTGTTGGTCAACGGTATATTTTTCAGATCAGGGTAAGTTTCTTTAATGCCTTGATCAGTTTCCAGGAGCTCCAGGAAGTCCCGGCAGGTGGTCTCCCCTTTATCCATGATCTTATCCACCATCTCACGAACGTGCCCTCCTACGTCTTCTTTGTTGATGCTTTTAAGGTTCTTGTACTCACGTGAGGTTATTAGTTTTTTCTCCTGAACTTTGTCGAGGATGAACCCGTGGTCTGTAGAGAACAGGTCCTGAAGGGCTGTTTTATTACATCTCAATGTGTCTTTGGCTGACATGATGAATCTGAGAATGAAAAATGAAAAGACATGAAGAAGAGATTAGAGATTGGAGTTTGTTTTAAAATAAACTGTAAAAGCTGACTTTTCATTTTGTGACGTAAGTTGAGTTATTACCCTTATTGGTCCCACAAATTGGGAAATTCCATTACCACCCAAAGTGCACACCCAGAGCAGTGGGCAGCCATTGCTGCAGCACCCAGAGTGCCTTGCTCAAGGGTCTCAACTCAGTTGTGGTATTGAAGGTGGAGAGAACACTGGTTATTCACTCCTGAGACTCAAACCCACAACGTTCAGGTTAGAAGTTCGACTCTCTATCCATTAAGCCACGACTGCTATAGCATTTCCCAGTATATACATATACAGTGGGTACGGAAAGTATTCAGATCCCTTTAAATTTTTCACTCTTTGTGTCATTGCAGCCATTTGCCAAAATCAAAAAAGTTCATTTTATTTCTCATTAATGTACACTCAGCACCCCATCTTGACAGAAAAAAACAGAAATGTAGAAATTTTTGCAAATTTATTAAAAAAGAAAAACTGAAATATCACATGGTCGTACATAAGTTAAGTACATATTTCAGGTAACTGTACTTTACTTGAGTATTTATTTTTCTGAGCACTTTTCACTTTTATTCCCTACATTTAAACACAAATATCTGTACTTTCTACTAACCAGAGGGAAATCAAGTGTGTTTAGCCTGATACATTCTCTGTTCGTTTTCTCGAGGTGGCGAGAGCGAACTTTGTCCTTTCCTATTGCTCCTAAAGTTAAAGAAACCCATTTTAAATTAGTCACAGCAATTTACCCTGTGAATAATTTTTTACAGAAGGCTTTAAATTTGAAGATAATCCATGTACCTTCTGCTCTAAAGAGCCTGAAACTATTGAACACTTATTTTTTAACTGTTCCTTTGTTAAACGTTTCTGGTCTGATATCCACAATTGGCCGTCTTTAAAAATAGACAACATTCCTGTTTTTTCTTATATAAATGTCATCTATTTCATGGATGACCTGGATGATGATGTCTCTGATACTGTCAATCTTGTGTTACTTCTGTATAAGTTTCACATACACACATGTAAGTGGAATGGTTGTACTCCCTCTGCCTCTTATTTTTTAAATTATTTTACTAATTAGTTTAAATCACTGAGATTTATGGTTAAATTGAACAAAAAAGCGAAGAAAGTACAGACTTCTATTTCTAAGTCTCTCTTATTTTAATATTTTAAGTGCAGCCCTTTTTTTTTGCCATTTCTCTATTGTAATGCTAAATTATCTTTCCCCCATAGATGCTTTGTGTCTGTTCCGTGTGTTTCCTTTGTTTGTTTAATGGAAATAAAGTTTGGAGGGAAAAAAAAAAAGAGAACGAACTTTGCTCTTGTTCTCGCGAGGACGTTTCAGACTCCACGAGAATCTCAACTACTCCTGGGAGGTCCCTGAAAAAGCGGGAAGACAACATTTCCGCTTTCCTCATTAACCACGCCCACTTCAGCGCTCCAGGGAGTGTTGCTAAGTCCGAGGCTTACTGCTGTGGCTGAAGGTGTTTTTCCTGAGGACACTGACACACTTCTGGGGAAAAAAGTTCTCAGGCTGAATAAAAGAAAGTGAAAAGCCCGTCCCAGTTAGGCGTAAACAAAAATGCCCCAAAACAAACTCAATCACAAATCCCTCTGTAGGATTTCAGACGGGAGTAAATGAAGAAGTGAGGTGAGAGATCACTGATGGCTTTACATTTCTAACTGAGGATTCAGATGTGTATTTATTGTATTACAGCTTTGACAAGAAAGTCCCATAACCTTAACAAGTTCACAACAATAAACAGTTTTGTTTTTCCAGCTACAGTCTTTTATTTTGAAATTCCCTCTCTGACCTCATGGACAGTGTTTCATTACTGAGAGGAACATTAACACATATATTTATATTGGTAGCTGCTCATGAAGTTTGATGGAAGAGGAACAATTGCACCATGGAAATAAAGTCTCAGTAACGCACTAAATAGTGATTCCTCCCTGCGGGTCGAGAAGCTTTCATCCTAATGAGACACAGACAGAGACACAGACAGAGACACAGACACAGACACAGACAGAGCTGTACTGTTACAGTAAGAGAAAGCTCTGACGAGGAGACGTCGTCTCAGTACAGACCGTTGTGTTATTAATTCCTGTCGTATGCAGCACAGTGAAAGAGGACAGATAACACGAGAGAACAGCTACTGCAGAAATGGATTTAGTCCTGGGGACTAACTAAGAAGCTGATGCCTGGCCAGTTTCCGATCTACCAACTTATTTGTCACTGTTACGTGAAGAAATGAGAAAACACTACAATGGAAGTTGTAAACAACTGACCGTATGGTGGGAGTTGGGGTTTCCTGTAGAAGTTAGTCTGAGTCGTCCACAACTAGTTTAAAAGATCAACTTGAAAAGAAGGAAAGAGAGAGAGAGAGAGAGAGCAGAGCAACACAAGATATAAAAAAGAAACACAAGTTGGTCCAAGATGGCTGGAAAGTCACAAGAGGGAAAGTATGTTGAGGTATGAAAGTCAGTGGTATGTCGAAAATAAGGAAGTGGACGTGATAGATTTGATACACGCCTACTGAACATGTAGTTTCCTGTCCTACTCTCCCCTACCCAGAAAGAACTGTTTACAGGAAACATTCCACAGATCCCACTGCCAAAACGTGTTGACTGGAGCTGCAAAGACCTGAGCCGCTGGTTGCAGAGCTTGCTGGTCCTCGAGGACTTTCAACCAACAGCATCAGATCCTAGGACAGAGTATAACAAGAAGGGTGATATACATCGCACACTGTTTACATCAGTTGTACAAATTTGTAGAACAGTTGAGCTCATTAACAGCCAGAACGCCACTAATGCTGCAGCCTTTACCATCACAGAGACTAGTTTAGTACCAGAGCTGGAGCAAATTCCAAAATCTCTCTGGGCAGCCCATAAATATGATGTAGGCCTCATAAAAAGCACCATTTAAAACAGGAAGCCATCGATGGTGTAAAGCCTGTGTTCAACTCTCCAGTGAGAACTCCCATTTTTCCAGGTAAAAAGATAAGAGACCAAGGTCGACCAACTGAATGGAGCTTTGTGCCAGATTTACAGGCGGTGAATGCAGCCATCAACCCCCGAGCGCCAGAAGTAAGTAATCCTCAAACCATCTTGTCTTTGTTTGAAATGACTAACATCACTGTTACAAGGTGTAATGTGCTAAACCCTGCAGCTCTTCTTCCCACAGAGCATGAGGCTCATAGCTGCACTGAGGTGTTGGAAACCATCTGTACTCCCAGACCTGATCTTGCAGACACACCAATCTTGTTATTTGTTGATGGCTCTGCTCCCTGTGATGTAAAAATCATATTAATAATCATGTTACGCATGTTGCCATGTCGGCGTGGTTTACATGTAAGTGACTCTGATGTGTAAATTAATGCTGCTGATCATTTTCTTTGTTCGGGGTCAATCGATATTGACCCGTTCTGCAGATCGTATGCTCTGATGTGACTCTGCTGCTTTTGCATATTAAACTTTCCATCCTATAACCTGAGATTTGCCTCCCAGTACTTTTTGCCACAACACTTCTGTATCACGTCACACAAGTGAATCACATGCTTTAACATATATATCCTGTACATCATGATGGGATTATAGCAGTTTATGTGAGGAACATACCAAACTCCTCATACAACAGTTTTTGGACACACTATCTTGCTGACAAGTGGTAGAACAGTGCAGAGCCTTGCGTGACCCATTTTCTCCATTGTCTGAACACCTGCACGACACCAGCACGTCCCTGTGCGCTGCTGCATTCTGGGAAAGCAGGAGTCGGTACAGTACTTCAGGATAATCCACAAATGAAATCCAACTCTGTTGTCAGAAAAAACATAGTTATGCATGAAAAAAGCAATTGTTCATTTTCTGATTTTAGGGAAACATTATAAATGCACAAGTTTTTTATTTTGTTTTATCATTAATGTGTTTGATGTGTTTTATATTACACACCATTGCACATGTTTAGTATGAGGATTATTAAGCAGCATTTGTTAGAGGACAGGTCTTGTGGCTCTAAAACAAAAATGATCATTGCACTGTTCATAGACAGCAGGTTCATGCATGTGGGCTAAAAACAGTCAGATAGCGACGCCACAGAGCCCAGTGCAGAGTGAAGCTTTTTTAGGAGCTGAGTGACCCAGACAGCACAAACCACGAGGGGAGGTGGGGGAGGGAGGTGTTATGGAGGCGAGTGGGGAGGGAGGAATATAAATGAGAATGAGAGTGAAGGAAAAGTACTGGGCGGCTGTGGTGGTGCAGTTACAGAGCGCATGAGTGCACGTGAGGGGAGGTGGAAGTGGGGGAGCAGAAGAGAAAGCAGCAGAGACACAATGTGAAGTTAGAGACGACTGAAGGTGACGAACAGAAATGTGCTGTGAAATAGCTGCTGACGTCAGACACAGGATACAACAAACAGCAGAGAGGAAACATGAAGAGAGAGAGAAGAAACTGAGTGATCACAACAAACATACAGGAACAAGGACATGTTTAAATTCAGACCTGACAGGAAATAACCAGGACTTGGCTGGTGTTTGGTTTAGATTTCTGCTGAGTTTATTGGTCATGCTGGCAGCATGGATGGACTCTGCACATCTGGTGCTGAATAAACAAGAACCAGGATCAAATCTCTGGGGTTTTCATGAACCACGAACTCTGCAGATTATCATAGTGGGAGTTAAAGTTGAAACATATGTTCATAAGTGTATAAAATAAATATCAGTGAAATGACATAAGGTAAATAAAGGCGGAGCAAAAGCTGCAGCTTCTCCAACCCAGATGGGACCGTTGTCTGGTTCGCTAACCAGAGAGGGCAGCAGCCCTGGTGTGCCAACAGTCCCACAGGCCTGCAAAGCTGCTGATGCAGCTGCTTAATAAAACTGAGAATATTATGTGAGTATTACTGAGTGACACACTGCTGTCCAATTAGCAGATGCCCTGCAGCAGCTGACACTGTGCCTTGTTCAAAGGCACTTCAGTTCTCACTCTAGAGTGTTTTTTACATTATTCCTCTGGGACACATACATCATAAGTTCTATTTCTGTGTTAGGGTTTGGGATGTTTGACTTTTGACTGTATGGACTTTTATTTTGGTCTCTGGTTTCCGTGTCACCTGTGTCAGTCATAGGGAGCTTTATGTTCATTAGTCGGATTAGTTACACTTGTGTTTGACTGCCCTTGGTCAAGAACCTATATATACCTGCCCTGTGCCTTTTCTTCCTCGTTGGAGGATTAACGTAATGTTTGTTCTTCTCGTGCCTGAGTCAGCGAAGGGTAAACTTTTGTTTTTACGCTGAGGGGTGGAGAGAGTGCTGAGAGAGCTCTCAGCAGTACCTGAGCCTGTTTCTGTCCAAAATAAAGACTGTGGGTTTTGCTCTTGGAGAGAAAATTATTCAGATGATCATTTAAAATGTGCACACGTGTTAAAACTAGGGAAACCGTACAGGATGCAGAGGAGGTGCCGTGACAAATATCAGCATAGGACAAACAGAAACAACATGACGATTTGGATTACATGAAAAAGTTTTCCTCTGTCTCTTGCAGGATGGCATAGAGACATCACCAAGCAGGACCAGGAACTCAGTAGGTCACATGTGCACGGACGAGTGAAAGCCATTTGTTTTTTTCCAAAAAAGCAACTTGTCGAGGGAGGGGTGCTGAGATGAGACAGGCCGTCATATGATCCAGGCGTTGCTGTGGCAACTGCTCCCAGTAGTCAGCTCGAAGAAGGTGCGTCAGCAGCATCGAGGACCGGAGGTAGAATGAGGAGAAATAGATCAGCTTGTCTCAACAACAGTCTGAGGAACATCCTAATGAACTGTGATTCAAATGTACTGTAGAGATTTGGAGTCAGCTCAAACTGTGTTAATGCCTTTTAGCAGGATTTTATTCCCACAGAGGGTGAAGCCACTATGTTGGTCATATTTTCTCTTCTGTATCATCGGTGACACCAAACCACATAAAAATGTCCATATCTGAAACCAAGAAGTAGGTGAGGCTCTAAAACAACTGAGGAGGCACAGCACTAAATTAATCCACAGGGTCAGGATGAAAAATGGCCTCTCGATAACATCTTCCTCCACTGTCTTGGTGGCATTAAAGAATATTTTGGCGGAGGGTGCTTGATTTATGGTCCCCTGGGTGCCTGTGTCTGCTGCAGTCGCATCACGTGTCCAGTGTCTCTCTAGAGAAATGACCACCCAGCACCAGCCCTAAGGTTTACAGCTTGATTAGGAAGATAAAGGTGTTAGTCAGACTTTATTAGTGTGTAGTCCATGTTCACAGATATAAAAAAGTCTCAGTGAAGTGAATTACGTATGTTCAGTTAGTGGATTTCTGTCCAACACAGGATTGTACTGTCATGAGAAGGTCACGATAACATCATTTATTCTTCAAACTAAAAATATCCAACTGTTTTCCCCTTCACCATATTTTTCATTTGTTATGAAGAAGTTATGAGAATTAATTCAGCAGCGACTATGAGGCTCCAGCAGAGTGAGACTGTCGTCTTAAGAACAACTGCATCAACTGTTTCTGCAAAAATGTCCCAAAACAACACGTTTAAACTCAAATCACAAATCCCTCTGTAGGATTTCAGACGGGAGTAAATGAAGAAGTGAGGTGAGAGATCACTGATGGCTTTACATTTCTAACTGCAAGACAAACAATGTTGATGTGTATTTATTGTATTACAGCTTTGACAAGAAAGTCCCATAACCTTAACAAGTTCACAACAATAAACAGTTTTGTTTTTCCAGCTACAGTCTTTTATTTTGAAATTCCCTCTCTGACCTCATGGACAGTGTTTCATTACTGAGAGGAACATTAACACATATATTTATATTGGTAGCTGCTCATGAAGTTTGATGGAAGAGGAGCTTCATTGTTCCTGTGGGAAAGACAATAGGCCGTTGAACTAAGTGTAGACTCATTATGAATGTGAAGCTATATATCAACATTTCTTCTGCCCTGTCTCTCTGCTGCATCACTGTGCTCTCTCTGAATGGCTTCAGTGTTTTATCAATTGAAGATGACGAAAGCTGCGTCAGACGGTCGCTTCCTCAGGTAGGAGTGGATAACCTTGACAAATCCACGCGCAGTGTTTCCAGCCCAGTTCTCCCCGTTTGCTTCCCTGCGCTGTGAAAGTCTCCAACAACAGATGAGTGGCAGGTGATGATTTGTCATTGTTGACGGGGAGCAGCGCTTCGTGCGTCACGGTGCGCCCCGCGCTCTCCACCCTGCATGTCAATTGCAGGCAGAGCAGCATGTGATGCTCCGTCCTCCAGTGTGTGTGAGCGCTCAGTCCGTGCTGCCCAGCGGATGCATTCATGACTCTGTCCAGATCCTCTCTGACTGCTGCGCTCAAAACAAACCTCGGATACTGCTGATCGCCTCTACAGACTCACGGTGAGACAAAAACACATTTTGTTTATTTGTTAAAAGACGTAAACTGGTTGTTTCTGCAGAAGTTCACACGAAGCTTAAAATGTTTTTGAACTGCTCTGGTTCGTGTCTTCAATGCGCATCGACGCTTGTTCTGAATCACGTGAAGTTGTCTGCAATCGTGTGAAATTTGCCAGATGTTCTAGTTTGCACAGAGATCAGGAAACATCAGCATCTGACCTTGGCCGCGTGCGTAAAAGCCACAGCATCACTCGCGATCAGCGGCAAAACAGTCAGAGCCAGATGTGTCACCTGGCTCGAAAGGTGTGTTCACAACCTGCAGCTGTTCTGCTCAGCTGTGTTTTAGACTGAGAATAGTTTGTGTGTGTGTGTGTGTGTGTGTGGGATGAGTTGATGAGGATGTTTGGACAGTCTGTCAGTAAAACGAGCATGAGTTGCTTGTTAAAGGTTTGAGAGCCGTCAATACGTTTGATCACTAATAGTTCAAAGCAAACTCATAATCACAAGATCAATAATGAGTCAATGAAAAATGTGGATATTTAAACAAGTGAAGATGAACCTGCTGCATCTGTATCACTGTTATCTATAGAAATATAACCTGCAGGTGTCACATGTGCCTGTGTGTGAAATTATATCTGTAACCTTTGACCTTGTTGGTGCTGAGGGTTATTACTGTGAAATGTGACTTTAATGTCAATGTCAATGTTAATGAATTTAACCCTCCTGATATTATCGCATGGTAAAAATATTAGGTAATAAAATACAGTTAACCTGAGGGAGACCTTGTGTGTTGCTGCATATGTGACTATTATTTTCTCCTTAGTGAATAAATGACACTCAGGTTAAACTATACACAGACACCAAATAGTGAAGATTCCACCCCTGGTGGAAAATAACATGGCCACTCAAAGCCACCACAGAAAACATCCCTTTGCACCACAGACTCTCAGCATTGGCTCGGGTCATCTGACCTGTGTGTTGATTTTTGGATTGGACCTGTGTGAGGATTATTGGTTGTGTTAGTTGATGTGTTTCCAGTGTTGGCTGGATGAGGCAGCTGCTGACTGACATTACGTGTCTTGTGTGTACAGTAGTGTGGGACTGCACGGCCCTGTGGCTTTTACAGTTGATGCACACAGGATTATGAAGACTTGTGCGGGCCATGTGTGGATTATTGCATCACAGGCTCATCTTGGCACGCACACAGGAGGAAATCTGTTGTGGGAGAGAAAATGAAGACGGAAAGCAAATACTCATCCTGAGCACAACTGTCAGGCCTGTCTGATCTGTGGCTTTCATGGGCCCAGTAAAAGAAGGTGTGTGCTGAGTTTGTTTTAGGCTGTGACGACGAAGGCTCGTTGCGTCACACGGGAGGTGCTGCGTCTTTATTCACCTCCAGTCCAGTCCGCTGTTTGTTTCTCCTGGACCGAGCAGCCACGAGCAGCACACAGAGACAACTCTTCTGAGACAATCTTTATTTTAGTTCTTCTTTTCCTCTTCCAGCATTTCCAGATTTCCAGCTTTGCGTTTCAGTACAAGGCAGATTTTTTTATACCCACTCAATAAGTAATGAGCCTACACAGCAGCCAGGGATGTGGATCAGGCGAACACATGACAGCACTTCATCCAAAGCATCATGTTCACTTCCTCCATTACGTTTGGGTTGAACCAACCACTCCCTGATAGAGGGGTGAGGATGGATGTTGCTGCAAGGCTTCAGGGGATTAGAGGATTTACATGAAAAAAGCTCCACTAAAGTTAAGCTTTGCAGAAAAGGGAAATTAAATAGAACAATTTGCTGGATTGAGATTTTTTTCTACCACAAACATTGCATGAGAGACAAAGGACTGTGATGGGGTGATTTTGTGAGTGTGTAAAAAAAGTCCCTGCTGGGTTTTCAGGCTGGGTTAATAGTGATGTGTGACAAATGGTCTCCTGTCTTTATCTTGACATCCTCCATGGTTCTAGGGAGGCACAACCAGGTGTTACAGTCTCGTGTCTTATTAGGAGATTAACCAAGCAGGAATAATCGTCAGCGACAGTGTGACGTGTTATTTTAGGACATCAACTGGGCCTTTTATTTAAAATATAGACTATTTAGGGGACTTTTGTTCAATAATAGCAACTTATATCATTTTAATGTGGAAAATAACATAATAAAAAATGTTTATTTGACCTTTATGTTTTTCTAATGCAGGACTGAGGCCAAGAACTGACATCTGGCCCTTCAGCTTCTCCTTATTTCTGCCTCCGCCTGTCTCTCCTCCACCCCGCCGGCATCATCATTTCTGTGTGTTCCTATCAGCCTCTTAGTTGTTCTTTCTTTCTCTCTCCACCCTCTCCCCGACCCTCAGCCTCCCACATGCCTAAGAACAGCAAGGTGACGCAGCGCGAGCAGAGCCATGACCAGGTCACTGAGTCAGTGGCTGACCTGCTCGCTCACGAGGAGCCGCTCGACTACAAGAGCAGCTCCCTGAACGTTGGAGGGGCCGCGGGCAAGAAAGTCCCACAGATAGAGGTGCCCGAAAACGACGGACGCCCCGCCTGGAACAGCAAACTGCAGTACATCCTGGCCCAGGTGGGCTTTTCTGTGGGCCTGGGCAACGTGTGGCGCTTCCCTTACCTGTGCCAAAAGAATGGAGGAGGTGAGTCTGAGACGAAGCTTTCCAGGCACCGAGCTGCAGTGTCCAAGTAGTAACAGATCTCCTCTATTTAAAAAAGGCAGGAGGACAGACAGCATCAGAAACAATGGGCAAAACTGATCTGTATGTTGGACACATGTTGGACGGTTAGAGAAAGTATCAAACCCGACACAGGAGAATCAGACTCTTTTACACACATTACCCACAATGCAGTTGAAACGCCATCAGATAGTCCCGAGCAGAGACGAGCAGTGGGCTACAGAGGTCGGGTAACTGAGAGCAGCTGTGTTGTGTGGTCTAAATAGGAAAGTCTAAAAATAGGTGCACTATTGATTACTACTGCCAGTAGGACTGGCTGGGCTCAACTGATACTCTGCTAAACAGCAAAGAATTCAATAAAAAATGAATGTAACTGTAAAGTGATGAGGTTTAATTTTGCTGGAGATGCAGAGACTGTAATCTGAGATGTGTAGGGCACAGTCTGAACCTGTGCTCATTAAAGGTAAAGAAACTCCTCGTCCTCACGGTTCATCAGACGTGATGCTGCTCCGCTGCTTGTGTGTATTTACTGCTGATACAGAGGATTTGTTGCTCATAGGCAGATTCACTGATCAGGTTATGTGACCTGGCCAGTGGCCATTTTTCACTGGTGTGATTTTCTGTCTGGCAGCCAATTACAGACACATTAAAGCTCAGAGTTGTTTGGGAGTTATCACCATGGGGGTTCCTCTCTTGTTTTCCTCTGTCTGCCTCGATTGTTGTGCCTTTCTCTAGGCTTCCTGTCATATCTGTTGTATATCATTTTTAATATGGCCTCCAGATTTGCTTAAAGCTGATTTGAGGATCCTGGCAGGGCCCCTGAGCTCCTCGGGACATTGACCCTCTTCGTTATTTACTGCTCTCTGCCCCGTTCGTCCACCCACTGTGACGTGTGTGTGCCACTGAGTGTAATTCCTACATGTGACGTATTAACAGCAGTAGATGTTTCCCTGCTATAAGTCTTTATATCCCAGATGATGACGCAGCCTTTGTAGAAAAAAAAGAACAGTTGCATCTTGAGCATGTCTGTCTGGATGAAATTCAAAGAATAACTGCACAGATGCAGGAATTCAAACACAAAACAAAACTACATTTGATTAAGACAAAGACAAATATCTGCTGGCTGCTGCTGTTTATTCCTTTTTGTGTCACATTATCAGAAAGTTCAGGAAATAGGCCTATTTCCTGTTTCCTGTTGAGAGTATCTTTATTTTTGTTTATATTTTAGTAAGGGACACATTTCCCATTAAACTCCTCATACACCACATTGCACAGGCGCCTATCTGGTTCCCTACTCCATCCTCCTCCTCATCATTGGCATCCCACTCTTCTTCTTGGAGCTGGCAGTGGGTCAGAAGATCCGCCGTGGCAGCATCGGCGTGTGGAACTACGTCTGTCCTCGTCTGGGCGGGATAGGGATGTCCAGCCTAATGGTAAGACAAAAAGGGACTGCTTTTATTTTACTGTTCGTCGTCCATCATCTCTGTGGAGCTAAGCCTGAGACGTACTCCGATAACACTTTATTTGGTGTGTTGTAGCTGTTAAAGACTTTAAATTACAGTTTGACAGCAACAAGAGAAAAACTGTGGGTCGTCTGATAACAATCAGGGCTGTAATGGCTGAGCAGCTGTCGGACCTGCAGTTAGTCAGAAACACATCCACCAGTTTAAGGATCAAACTAAAGACAAGACACTGCTGTTTCTGTGAGACTTTACAATCCTACCTTTGTTTCTGCACGAGCAAACACTTTGAATAGCTTTGCATCTATTACATCTCTTAACGAGGTGATAGGCCTGTAGCAGGAACTGGGATGAAATCACATCTTCAGTCACCACAACACCTTTTCTCACGGGGCGTATAGCAGGTATCAGGGTTATTTGAGAGTCTTTCTTTAGAGCTGCACAGCTGGTGCAGAAGTAGCTATAAATATCTCACAGAAGATCACTGTTGAAAAGAGAGCACTTTAATTATTCATGCTTTCCTCAGCCGTAGGTAGATTTTGAATGTCCTGGCTGGCAAGACTTCTCAGAAGACTGACAGCAACATGGGACATGCACAAAGCTGCCTCATTAGCATACTTTCACTTTGTGCAGACCTCATTCTGCAAGGAAGTGCTGCTAGAAAACCTGATATTATCTGCCTGTCTCTGTCTCTGTCTCTCTGTCTCTGTCTCTCTGTCTCTGTCTCTCTCTCTGTCTCTCTCTCTCTCTGTCTCTGTCTCTCTCTCTGTCTCTCTCTCTCTCTCTCTCTCTCTCTCTCTCTCTCTCTCTCTCTCTGTCTGTCTGTCTCTCTCTCTCTCTGTCTGTCTCTCTCTCTCTCTCTCTCTGTCTCTCTCTCTCTGTCTGTCTCTCTCTCTCTCTCTCTCTCTCTCTCTCTGTCTCTGTCTTTCTCTCTGTCTGTCTGTCTCTCTCTCTCTCTCTCTCTCTCTCTCTCTCCAGGTGTGTGGCTTTGTGGGTCTCTACTACAATGTGATCATTGGTTGGAGCATCTTCTACTTCTTCCAGTCCTTCCAGTATCCTCTACCATGGAGTGACTGTCCAATCAGAAAGAACGGGACACTTGCTAGTGAGTGACATGAAGTACTAACTATGCAAAGCAAGTTTATTTATATAGCACCTTTAAAATCCAGAGGCTTTGGCCCTGTACAAAAAATGACTAGAAAAGCAGAAATCAACAAAAGCGACAACGCTGCTGTCTCAGAGATATAATGTTGACATGTATAGTGTGTCGGCATGTGCTGATTAGCACACAAAACACAAAGCACTTCACTAAAATCTCAAAAAGGTCAAACTTCTGTCTGCATTTCATCTGAAATGTCAAGTGATCATTGAAGTCAGTGATGCAGATCTGCACAAAACATCATGACAATCCACTGAACAGAGAAATAGTTTAGTTTGACCCAAGACCTTTATCACTCAGTATCAAGAGTGTGTGCGTAGTGTTAGAAAACATCTTTTGGGTCAGTCAGTAGTTAAAAGGTTTTCACAATCCTTCCTCAATGGGCCACCGAGCCACAAGGACTGGGATTATATTCACATTCACACCTGCAGCCACAGGCTTCATCAACACACCTAAGAAGATCAGAAAAAAACTGTTACAACTTCACCGACATAACCTGAATTAAAACCATCCATCCATCATCTAGACCCCCTTAGTCCTAACCAGGGTCTCAGGGACCTGCTGGAGCCTATCCCAGCTCTCTCTGGGTGAAAGGCAGGGGTACAGCCTGGACAGGTCCCCAGTCCATCACAGGGCCCAGATTAAAACCCTCTGGAGGTTATTTGATTAGTGGTGATAATGACAGCCAAGTCCATGACTCAGCAAGGCCGAGCATAGTGCTGAGAGAAAGACGAGGAGCAGAGACTCAGACTCTCAGACTGGAGGGCGCTGACGTTGAGGACAGCAGCAGCAACACAAAGGAGAATCTAAAACATTTTGCTGGAGGGGCAGAGACGCTGCTGCTCATAGATCTGTCTCCTATGGAACCAGACTTTAATTGACCAACAATGAATTTAACAGATGTAAAACTTCTATAAAGTTTTCCCTGAGTCTGGTTGTGTTTATTTCTGTGTGTGTGTGTGTGTGTGTGTGTGTGTGTGTGTCAACATAGAAGTGTGTATGATTTTCCCAAACTAATGAGAATATAGTGTGTGTGTGTAGTGAAAAGCTCAGCCATGGAGGTTCGTGCACTGCATACTAATTACAGAGACGACCTTGACTTAGATCTGAGAGGTGTGAACCAGCAGAGAATTGAGATATTGAGCCTGAGCAGCTTCAACAGCATCTTCACACCTATTTCCTTTCCTTCATACTCATTATCACCCAAACTAAAGCCCGTATTCCTCTGTCTGAAAAACAAACAGTTGTGGAGCCGGAGTGTGACAAAAGCTCAGCTACTACCTATTTCTGGTACCGTCAGACCTTGAACACGACCAGCACCATCGCAGAGAGCGGTGGCCTCAACATCAAAATGACCCTGTCTCTGCTCGTGGCCTGGATCATCGTCTGCCTCGCCGTCATTAAAGGAATTGCCTCTTCTGGGAAGGTAGTGGAGAAGATGAGAGACCACAGAGAGAAACATGAAGGAAATTGCTGGTTTGCTCTTTGTGAATGTTTTTCCTCCCTCGATTTGCAGGTGATGTACTTCAGCTCTCTTTTCCCCTACGTGGTGCTGTTCTGTTTCCTGGTCCGGGGTCTAATGCTGAAAGGATCTGTGGATGGGATAGCTCACATGTTCACGCCAAAGGTCAGACATGTTTTTAATCAACCATCCATGTGTCCATGTTAATAAAGAGGTTCACTGATGGTCCTCTCCTTGTGTGTCACAGCTGGAGAAGATGCTGGAGCCCCAGGTGTGGAGGGAGGCAGCCACCCAGGTCTTCTTCGCCCTGGGTCTGGGTTTTGGAGGAGTCATAGCTTTCTCCAGTTACAATAAGATAGACAACAACTGTCATTTTGACGCTGTGCTCGTCTCTTTCATCAACTTCTTCACCTCCATTCTGGCCACGCTGGTGGTGTTTGCTGTGCTGGGCTTCAAGGCCAACATCATGAATGAGAAGTGTGTCACGGAGTAAGTTTGATACCTGCACCAGCTGTTTGCCCTTAGGGATCATCCACACTATATGTTGGCCATGATATTAGGTCTATGTTAACCTCGTCATTGGATTTTCATACTTTGTGTTTGCAGAAATGCAGAGAAGATCCTGGGATATCTCAATTCAAACATGCTGAGCCACGATCTCATCCCTCCGCACGTGAACCTCTCCCATCTCACCACCTCGGACTACGCTGAGGTCTACGGGGTCATCAAGACGGTCAAAGAGGGCAGCTTCGCCCAGCTGGGTCTGGAGCCTTGTGTCCTGGAGGATGAGCTCAACAAGGTGAGAAAACGGCACCGATTTCTGCAGCCCTTTAACACCTGGCAGTTATCTGACTTGGCTCCTCTGACCGTGTCTCTGCAGGCTGTCCAGGGAACTGGCCTGGCCTTCATCGCCTTCACAGAAGCCATGACCCATTTCCCTGCGTCTCCGTTCTGGTCGGTCATGTTCTTCTTCATGCTCATCAACCTCGGTCTGGGCAGCATGATCGGCACCATGACGGGCATCACCACGCCAGTCCTCGACGCCTACAAGGTCCAAAAGGAGCTGCTCACAGGTAACCCACTCCCACTAACACACACACACACACACACACACACACACACACTAAATCAGGCCACTGTAAACTTTCCCAATCAAAACTCCTTACTCAGCTCTTAAGAAGTATTAAAGCACATTTCGTAATGGGCTGCATTAGGCTTTGCATTATTGTCCTGAGTGAACTGAATGTATGCATGTAACAGGAAACAAAACAGCTTAGTGGCATTAAAACTTTTGCTTTTCCAGTGTGTTGCTGCATCGTGGCCTTCCTGTGTGGCTTGTTGTTCGTTCAGCGTTCAGGGAATTACTTTGTCACCATGTTCGATGATTATTCCGCTGGTCTGCCTCTCACCGTTGTGGTCATCCTGGAAAATCTGTCTGTCTCTTGGATTTACGGCACTAAAAGGTACATCTGCCTGCAGGTCGGCTGTGTGTGTGTGTGCACGTCTCTAGATAGTGCGAGTGTGTGAATTGTTCAGTTTTGTTTACATGCAACTAGGGAATGAACTATAGTTATCAAACAATTATTGGATTGGATTTTAACTTTTACGCTGTTGTTTCTCAGGTTCATGCAGGACCTGGAGGACATGTTGGGTTTCCGACCGTATATGATCTATTTCTACCTGTGGAAGTACGTCTCCCCTTTCTGTCTCATCATTCTCATCTCAGCCACTGTCATAGAGATGGCCATCAGCCCGCCAGGATACAACGCCTGGGTTCAAGAGCTGGTCAGTCAGTCTGTGTGTGTGTCTGTGTGTGTGTGTGTGTGTGTGTGTCTGTGTGTGTGTCTGTGTGTGTGTGTGTGTGTGTCTGTGTCTGTGTGTGTCTGTGTGTGTCTGTATGTGTGTGTGTGTGTGTGTGTGTGTGTGTGTGTGTCTGTGTGTGTCTGTATGTGTGTGTGTGTGTGTGTGTGTGTGTGTGTGTGTGTGTGTGTGTGTGTGTGTGTCTGTGTGTGTGTGTGTGTGTGTGTGTGTGTGTGTGTGTGTGTGTGCGTTGTCAGCAGCAACAAAATGATCCATAATTTTACTGTTCAGTAAAAGTCAAAGAGTCTAAGAACAGAAATAATAAATTTGTGATTCAGAAATATAGAAAGAAGTTTTATCTACACACTCTGTTACTCTGAGCTCACGTGTTTGTGTCTTTAGTCCTGCAGCCTCATGTGACCGTGTGTGTGTGTGTGTGTCTGCAGGCTCAGGAACGCTTCCAGAGTTACCCTCCCTGGGCTCTCGCCATGTGCTTCACTCTGATTGTCGTGGCCATGCTTCCCCTCCCCGTCGTCTTCATCGCTCGTCACTTCAACCTGATGTCAGACGGCTCCAACAAGCTGTCTGTCACCTACCGCAAAACCATGATGAAAGACATGTCCAACCTGGAGGAGCAGGACGAGACCAGATTCATCCTCGGGGCCAAGCCCGGCGAGGCGCCGCCATCAGTGGCAGCCCGCAGAGCGTACCTCGCCCCTGGGGGGAACAAACCCCTGGACCCCAACTCCCTGTCTCCAAACAGCTGCTACGGTACAAGCTACCAAAACGCCGCCATCAGCCCCACCACACCGACCACGCCGACCACACCGACCTCGCCCGTCACACCGGAGTCTGACTCTTGACTGCTGTCCGAACACTCCTCTGACACCCAGTCCTGTAGCACAGTTTACCTTTCACCAAATCACCGGGGGGATTCCCACCACTGCCCTGGTAGCACCGCACAACTGTACGTATCCACCTGTTATACACGAGCACACACTTCCCAAAATAACACCAGGGAAGATGTTTCCTTGTTTCCCGGCACCTGGACAAGTAAGCAGTAAGCAAACGCTGCACGTCAGCAGACACGGCCCTCCACAGTATAGAGCACATCCCTGATTTCATTGTCCAGGGGATCTTGAAGGATGGATATAGTTGAACCTGCAGCATGAGCAGGTTTTCTCTCAGTGGCAGAGAGAGCAGAGATGAATGTGAGTTTGATTGTTTTAGGGTTTGAAGCCTGTCACCTTGTGTTGCTATTAGATTGTATAATCTGTGTGTACATGCTGTAAAATATGTGGACACTGAGCACTGACCTGCAGCTCTGTTCTGTTCAGATCGTTCGTCCTTATGTACATTTGTCTGTATCTATGTGAACTGTGCTGAAAGCAGCTTTAGATAAACCCAGTTATGTTCGGTTCCGAGCTGACGTCCACCTCCTGCTGTGTTGTGTGTGTGTAGCCAGTATTGTATAGTAGCGTAACATAGGATAGCACACGGTTTTTATTACCTGGAGGAGCTAAGTCCTTTACATGCACTGGCAAACTTATGCATTCGTTTTAGTGTCCCCACCAAAGAGTGAAAAGTATAAATATAATTGAATTAAACTAAAATCATAGTCTGACGCGTAAAGCAGTCACATCCTTCGCTGACAGGAAGCTCAGCTTGTTCATGGCAATTTGAAACAAAGGTCCAGTTTGCATCTTGATGCAGTTCTGACTTTCTTCTTAAAAATATGACAAAGCTGCAAAAGCACAAAAGAGATTTTATATAATTATTGCAAACAACCAAATGACTAACCCTCATTACTAACCTGTTATTAACACTGATGCACACGTGGAATTAAAATAATGGCTGCCCCTCAAACATGCATCGCACAATGAGTGCGCAATATTTATTTCTCTTGGAGCACAAACTGTTCAGAAAGGACCAAAACACAACGGACGTGGAACATAAAATAAAAAAATCAGTCTCATCAGTCGTGTTGGTGTTAAGAACCTCTGTACGCCTTAGACTCCTCACATGCAAATACATGCACAAACAAAACATATGTACTAATCTGTCCATGACCGTGTTTGATTTTTGTTCACACTGATAGTGAATAGTTGTGCAAAACTGTCCACAAGCACATTTAAGAGAATAATTTATTTATTTTTTTAATCACAGTACTCAAAGCCATGGTGTTAAGGTATAAATGGACTATATTTGTACTCTGATATATTTGCAGTGTACCTAGGTGTGATCAATTACAAAGACTTTATCTTTTAAAGGTGACCAGTATATATAATGTATATTTTCATCTCGTGTGATACTGAAATTGTATATTGAAAGGCTGTTTTGTAGGTTGTGTAACTCGTTGCTGTTGTTGAAAATGCTGCTGGCAGGTGGATGTACTTTCTAATCTGAGTGTAGTGTTTCAGATGTGTTCATGGGTGTGTTCGGGCTGCACCTCATAGGTGACGTCCACTCACCTGTCTCCACTTTAGGTTCACTGGTCTACTGGTTTTTAGCCACACTAGGAGTTCACGGTGTAAACAACTCTTTAGTTCCTGGCTGTGTAGGTGCATATAAACATATATCATGCTAACATGCTAAACAGGCAGGTTTTCTTCTTATCTGTATTTGTTTTATTAGGTATTTTCAACCTGCATGATGTGCATGAAAAAAATTCAGTCCAAGAGACACTGACATGAAACGTGACTCTTCTTCTGGCATCAGAGTCTAAATTTCCCCCATGTGGGACAGTAAAGAATGTTAAAGTAAAGTTGTCTCGGTTGTTTACCCACACACAAAGTTGCTTTTCTGCTCTTTAGTGAGTGTAAACAGTCTCTTGGAATAACTAGTGTGGCTATAAACATCATGTTTATTGTGCCGTATTGTTTCTTTCTGACATCATGTAGAAATGTCTCTGTTGTAGGTTTTAAATACTCCTGTGTAACCAAACTAACCTGCAGGTAGAGTTTATCCATGTCAAGTATATCGATGTCTTAAAAACAGATTTAGCAGTTAATGTAGCAGAGTTATAACGAATGTGAGAATGCACTTTTGTCACTAGGACTGTAGAACAGTTAACCTTGTTAACCTTTGTTTTGGAAACTCAAGGCCGGTGTAAAAGCAATATGACGTCACTCAAACTGCAGAATAACTGAGTGTCGGTTAATAACAATTATTAGGAATAAGAACCAAAGGGATATTCTGATTATGAATAGTGTGTGTGTGTGTGTGTGTATGTGTGCAGGGCCTTACTGAGTGTGTGTTTTAAGCACTTTGTCCTTCTCTCCCCTCAGTCACATTGTGATTGTATGATACTGACAATTACTGTACAAAACGTAAACATCACCAAAACTATTAATAATAAAGAGTAGACAGGTTGTTGTCAGACTTCTCAGTTTTTACTGGTTCAAAACTGTAACTGTCATGGTGAAAATGTTATCTCAATGAATATTATGGGATGGCCTAACTTGACCACGACAAAAAAAAAAACACTATCTTCATCCTAAAACTTGTACAATTGTCACGATGAAAAATATTTTTAGGAGAAACATCAGTTGGACAGTCCACCACTAAAATATCCACCATATATACACCCTGACCCTATAGACACACAGATAGACATATGATTGATAGATAGATAGATAGATAGATAGATAGATAGATAGATAGATAGATAGATAGATAGATAGATAGATAGATAGATAGATAGATAGATAGATAGATAGATAGATAGATAGATAGATAGATAGATAGATAAGCTCTATATGCAGTAACAGCACATTAGTATAAAAACAGCAGAGAGACTGTGGTAGAAAAATATCAGGCTTAAAAAAATAATTTATAAATAATTTTCTCTCATATAAAGAAATTCAGAAACATGTTGAACAAACTGTATAAACACTCAGGTAGAAGTTAAATGTTTGTTAAAGGATATTTGTATCAAAGGTGTGGCCCAGGTCCCTGAATGAATAATAGAGAAAGGTTCTCTTGAGAACCCAACCTAATTCAAGTTACTTCATGTCCTTCCCTTGAGCACAGTGTTTTAGGGGTCTTCTGTATAATATCTTTACTATCCCTCCCATATATCATAGGTCTCCCATATATATATATATATATATATATATATATATATAAAAATCAGTAAGTGTGTGCTGTTGACCTGTTTGGTTCCTTCATCTAGTCTTTCCCCTCTAATTGATACAGGGTTCCTGTAAAGCTCTCATGTCATGTTAAGGCTTCACTGTGTTAAATCACAGATGCGGATGCGACAGTTCTCCCCGAGCCAGAACCCCGGATACAGCGGCTCTGTGAATTTGGCTTCGACCTTGTAAAGGAAGTTCATGCTGTCTGACACCTCGTAGAATGACAGAACTCCTGCTTTGAAATTCAGATAAACCCCGATCTTCTGATGGCTCGGGGGTTTTGTGAGCTGGACACCGTCATTATTGTGACTCACGGAGTAGACTGTGAACCGATCAAGACTCCAGGAGTTGGCGTTACCCCCGAAGGCTGACAGGTTGATACGGGATTTTCTGTCTATTCTTTTGTAGGCCAGGGCAATCTCTGCCTTGTCCCCCTTCACTTCTATCTCGTAGTAAGAGCGCTCGGCCTGCAGTCCCTCCCTGCACAGCACCTGTCGCCGATAGATAAACCTTTCTGGGTTTTGGTTAACTGGACCCCTATGTGTCAGAGGGATCAGCTTCACCTCTTTGTCCCCTTTAGAAACCATCAGGTCCTTATGAGCCGTGTCAGGGTCCAGGGTAAGCTGACATGCATCTGCGATAATGTAGAAAAAGTTTTAAAGAACATTTTAATAATGACGTTCTAGGTGGTTACAGGCTGTCAGTCTTGAGCTTAACATTTACTCACACTGCAGAAACTCCTCTCTGGTTTTAGGCTCAGCTTCCAGTTCTGCCAGTGTGCTGTTAAATCCAGAGGGTCCTGCTGTATGAGACATCATCAGAGCACAATCAACAGATAGTAGCAGGAAAATGACAGTAAATGTTGAAATGTCCCAGTAAGACAGAGAGCCCGAATAATAACCACAACACTGGGACCATGAAACTGGTTGCCCCAAATGGAGAACAGCCACCAGAGTCTTTAAAGGGTCGTTTACTCAAATTACAAAAAAAATAAATAAATTCTGCTGAAATTGTTCAAGCCTGTGGTTTTTTTTTTATTTGTGGCACAGAACTGAAAAAATACTCCAATTTATTTAGTATCCTGTTACTCTACTAAACCCACTGTGAGTGAAAGTAGCTCCAAAAACATTAGCATGTTCTTGTTTTTGTGGCCCTTCAAACCCACAATTAATTATATTTAAGAATTTTAAAGAACATTTAAAATTCAGGAAATTGTGGTCTGAAAGCAAACTGGTTACTAAATTGGTTTTCAGTGTTTTTCGAGACATTTCATAAAATGACAGAAATGCCCTAATACACCGAGGAACCATCATCTAGACCCCCTTAGTCCTAACCAGGGTCCCAGGGATCTGCTGGAGCCTATCCCAGCTCTCTCTGGGTGAAAGGCAGGGGTCCACCCTGGACAGGTCCCCAGTCCATCACAGGGCCACATAGAAACAAACAACCTCACACACTCACACTCACTCCTATGGGCAATTTAGAGTCACCAATCAACCTGACATACATGTTTTTGGACTGTGGGAGGAAACCAGAGTACCTGGAGAAAACCCACACAAGCACAGGGAGAACATGCAGACTCCACACAGAAAGGCCCCTGATGGGTTTCAAACCAGGAACCTTCTTGATGTGAGGCAACACTGCTAACCACTAACCCACCAGCCCCAAGAACCATTAAAACCCTAGAAATCCTTAAATTACAAACCATGGGCCTGTGAGGTGCTGGCTACACATTCTGGGTGCACGTCATCCTCGTTCGTCTCTGCTGCTGACTCCGGTTCGGATCCACTGTCGGCTTGAACAAAGGGACAAAGATTCTTTATAAAAACTATGATAAGAGACAATATCCACAGGTCATCGAAGGTCCATACCAGTTTGAGAGATCGCAGCAAATTCTTTGTCACAAAATTCCCCCAGCTCCTCCAGCTGCTTGACCGCTCTCTTTGTCACCTCAAAGGGCTGGAGTGGAGCGTCGAAAGCAGCATAAGAAGGTTGGACGTGGTCTGATACACAGAGTTCCCTCAGCACAGGCCACTCCTGTAGGGACACAACAGGAGTTTACAATTCACATATAGTCAGAGTCCAAAGAACTGAACACAACTAATATACAGACATCATTTTATTTTTTGGACAACATCCGTCCATCTGCTTATCCTGGTACATCCAGGGGCTGGAGCCAATCCCAGCATGCACTGGGTGAGAGCCGGGTCCCCCCCACACACTCACAACCCCTTTCACAGCTACAGGCAGTTTAGAGTCACCAGTTAACCTAACCCAACCGGGCAGACAGGCGTACGGTCACACAGGTTTCAAACCCAGAACCTTTCTGTTGTGAGGTAACAGTACGAACCACCACACCACCGTGTTACCCTTTTTTTTTTTTTTTAGATACCGGACTTTTAAAGCGTTTTCTTTTATGACCCGCCATCATTTCTTCTATTCTCTCCTGTTACTGACTGAATATACATATATTGATCATCAGTAATGTGCCTCGCATGGATAGAAGTAATAAAAATACAACATAGACAATCGGTCTGGTTTCTATCATGCACACAATATTTCCTGTTTGGTCACGAGCTGTTTGCACTATATTGATTACATTCAAGGTGACAAACTGTATTAACAACACACCAGTTTTATATTGATCATGCACGTAACCTTATTTTAGCTTCAACAGGCTGTAGGTTGATGTGAGCACCATACCTTCAGGAAATAGGCATCGCTCCCAGTCTGTGCCAGACCATCTAGCTCAGCATCCCTCGTCTTCAGCTCCTCTATCTTCGCCTCCAGCCTCCTCAGCGAGCGTCTAATCGGAGCCGCTGCCGCCTTTTTCTGAGCTCCGATCAGCTTCCTCACTGACAGGCAGTGTTTCTGGAGGGAGCCGATGACACCGACCACGATGCCTTCACAGAGGTCCTGCGTTTGTTCCGCCTCCTCCTGGTTTAGAAACAGTCCAGTGGGATCAGGGCACTGTATCTGCATGTGTTCACACTCTGGATCAGGATCTGTTACGTGTCCTGCTCACCTGGATCTGTTGGAGGACCGCTTTCAACTTCTTCAATTTCTCTTCTTGTTTCTGCAGAACCCGTTTGGATTTGGTCTGTATGTTCCTCAGATCCTCCTTTGATGTTGGATGGACATTTTAAACATCACACGTTCAAAAACAGGCAGTGATTCATTTAGAGGCTCTATCACACACTGACTGTTTTAGTCTTTACATTTTTATTAGATCTAATGATGATGATGAGACAGTAAGTGATTTTTTAAACATGTTTTGTTAAGAACCACACCGAGCCTGATATTAATCAGCACCTTCTTCAATGGAAATTAATAGATTTGCCTTTTTCTGTTGATTTACTGAGTGAAGCCGCAGCACAGGACGATCTGCACCGACTCTGAGGTTGACTGCTGTGGAATATTCCTTTAACATTTATAACATTTAACATTTCTATTTCAAAAGTCAGTACAAGCCTCTACCTGAGTAATGTGTGTGTGTGATAGATGATGTTTGCAGCTGACACCAATGTCTATGAACTGGGCCAAGCTGAACAAAGACTTGGAGGAGGAGACGGCAGAAACGAATGTAAGACACAACAGGCAGAGAAGTCTCAGGCCAGGACCGACAGCAGCTACTGGACTCCACCAACACCTTTCTTTCTTCTTCTGATGCTGGAAATCAAACTCACAAGTCGACAAAGCCTGAGCCAAAGGTTTATTATTAAGTTAAGCCTGAGCGATTCCCCACACTGGCTGTTCCTGCTGTGTCCTGGTTTATATTTATTCTTGCAGGCTCCTCCTTCTCTGGACGTTAATTCTTAGTCCATTCATCTGTTTTTATTGTTCAACTTTACCTAATCCATAAATATTGGTGTCTATTCCAAACATGTTTTTCTGAAATATCAGTGTCTGACTTTCTTCATAAACAGTGAAAAACATCAGCTGCACTTCATCAGACTGAAATATTTCCAGGAGGTTTCATTAAGAAAACAATATAATTGACCCTGACCCTGACCCGGTGTGCCTGGAGGGAATGTAACTGGAGATGTTCTTTGAGTCCCTAGAAACAGTTTGTGAGTCAAGCCACAAAACCTGGGTGTGTCCTGAGGGCGAAGCCGCAGACGCTACCTACCTGATCGTTCTTTACACAGCCTGAAACCCAGCAGGGCACGGCGCTCCTCCACACCCAGTGCTCCCAGGTTTTAAAAATCATTTTCATGTGATGTAATTATCTCTAGTCTGCTCTCGCTCATGGACTCGTGGTGTTGGTGTGTGTGTAAACTTCAAATGTCCCTTTGAGAACAACAAAAATAAGTGAAACGTTTGACAGCAAGAATAAAGACCCTGCAAACTCTATTAGCTCATGTATAGATGGATCTGAACAGTCTTATATTCTGAGTCTGACTAATGTTGGCTTCAGTGAACACTGGTACTGTTGTTTAGTCACAGTTCAGTATTGCTCTGTTGTGTCTGTTTTCTATCTTTGTTATCGGACCATGAGCTGAAACTGAAACTGTCCATAACTAATGGAAATCTTTTCCTCCCTCATATGCTCCTACTCACTGCAGCTAAAGTCTCCTTCCTGGTCAGGACCTTCTTACCTGTTTACACCTGCGCTCCTCCGCCACTAACTCGATCCTGTGTCCTGAATGCTCAGCTGAAGCGCACCGGGCGCAGATGACCTGGCTGTCGGTGCAGCAGTAAAGATTCATGGGCCTGCTGTGCCTGTAACACAAAGACCTTCTTGATTGGTTCCCGGTCTGCAGAGTCTCGTCCAGGGGATGCTGCCACCAGTTTCCCGTGTCGTGTCTCGCCAACTCATCCATGGAGGCGGCCCTGGTCGGCTGAGGTCTGTTGGGGAACATCCAGGACAGCTGCGGTGACCGCGGAGTCCTCAGCAGTTTTGGACGCACTGGCTGCAGAAGCTGTGTCCTCAGGAGACGGCCCCGGGGGTCCCTGAGGTCCCTGAGGTCCTGATTGTGACTGGACAGAAGAAACGATCAGTCCGAGGCTCCGACGAGGAGAAAGGCTGTTACAGGTTTAGGTTTCGTTTCTTCTCTCACTAGTCTTGTGGTTTCCTGATGTCACAGGGGAAATGGGTGTGACTGTAACATCCTGGTGTTGACTCTCAAAGTTCTTTTTTTCTCCCCGGGGAAATTAATCTAAATGAGGAAACTACAGAGAAATGTGTCCGAGGTGTTTTGCAGGAAAACGTAAAGACAAACAAACAAAGCACCAGAGGGCGCACGAACCGTGACCTGGTCAGTCCAACATGTTTCTATCAGTTTGTTGTTGTTTTCATTTCCTGGGTTATAAGGTTCAGACAAGAGGTTTAATGACATCAAATCCCAAACGGACTTATTGATATTATTGATATTATTGATATGTTAAACATCAGTGCTGCTTATTAAGTTTTCATCACCTGACACCAGTTTCATATTGTCAGTGGCCAAAGCATCAAACGTGTATTTCTGAGGTCAAAACTATTAGAGATGAAAAATAAATTTATTCTCTGATGTAACCTGATTTTCTTCTTCCTTTGAATTTAAATGAATTATTCTGTTTCTTCGACTCAGAGACAAATGGACTGATGGACTGATGCTAAAGATACTTAAGGCTTATAAACAGATCCAGAGTCAGAGTCCTGTCATGAAAACAAACAACATACATTCAACTGTACACGTATCTTCTATCTGTAATAATAACAGTTAGATGAATATAAACAGAATGAATGGAGTTACAGCCGTGCTTGACATAAAGCACAGGGGGCTCTGGAATTATCCTGAATATTTGGCCTGAGAATTCTCCATGTGGCAAATTTCACCTTGGACAAAATAGAGACACACAAATGATAATGACTCCAACTACAAATGTACCCAAAGTTTAAAAACCAACACAAAACATCTACAAGAAGCTACATACACACCTGCTACAAGGCCTGGTTGCTCAGTCTGTGAGGAAAAGCATAGAAGAGGTGGGACCTTTTACATGACGAGGACCAGGGGCCCGTTGTCTCATGGTCCCTCCATCAGTAAAAGAATAAAGGAAAACCTGTAGCAAGAATCATAAACAGAGTTAGGAACAGCCCAATAGCAGAACAGACACAAAACTATAACGAGCAATGTTCAAACCCTGTGCTGTCACTGCACACAGTCCTGAGTGTATCTGCACAACCACAAATTTAAGTAAAGAAAAATAAACATGAATGACAGTTTAATTTTATTACAGTATTTAAGTCCATGTAAAACACAAGACAACCCCGTGATAAATATGGTTCACAATTTACATGTATTCTCTTTCCCTTAACCTTCATAATAAAACATAATAAAAACACCAAGGAAAATGTTTCGGTAACTGGTAATTGTTTTTTCCCACTACACTTCAAAACCAGTCTGACCAGTGACACCAGTCAAACACAGCTTGTTTTACTATCAAATAAAAAATTATATAACCCAAGTTCATTCAAGGTTTAACTGACAATGGTCCCAGGGCGCAGATGTGTAGGCAGCACTACGATGACTCCATAAAATGCAAACGACATTTAAATCATTTGCAAATACATCAGGATCAACACAGGGTGAGTGTGGTGAACAGAAGTTCTCCTGTTGAGGTAACAACTTAAAAAATACGTGGTTTTATTTTTACATACAGACGGTCCAACGACCACTAACCCGTTCCTTTCATTTCTCTGAACCACATAAACTGTCATACTCATGTCCAAGGTGTTGAACAGTTAAAACATATTTCAAATACATTTCTTTCAAATTAAGAGAGAACATAGTGTCATGTAGTGATTCTAGGTCAGAGGCACACACACAGCAAATACCTGTAAATAGAAGGGAAGGGTTGGGGTTAAATCAGCAAATGAGCAGGATTTAGCACTTAATTTATTTTCAGCTTTCATTAAAAAACAGTGGAGAGAACATTAGAGTGGAAAAATCTCAGCGATTAAAAGTACAACAATACTAAACTTCTCAAAGGCAAAGGTTCTTCACGTAAAGAACTTGGTTGTAGGCCTGATCGAGGTGTAAAACCACAACCATAAATCCAACGTGAGGACTGAAGGTAACGCCTGGTGGCTTTAGAGAGTGAGATCCGTCCGACATCTTACATCTGTATGGAACATGAAACATAATGCTTTCATCAAAGTTTTACCAGAGAGAGAGGGAGAGCACTGTTTGTGGTTTAGTCTGGAAAAACCATGAGACTGTTGATTCTCACTGTAGCAGTTCTTCCCAGGAAATAGGTTTGGAGAAGACCTCCCGCTCGAGCCAAAGGTCATAGTTCATTTGAAAGTCTTCGGGCAGGTCCACCCGCTGTCCCAGAACACTTTGCAGACAGTTGTCCACAGGCATGAAGTCCGGGTTGCTGTGGCTCTTGTCGTAGCGGCGACTGTTGAAGCGTTCGATGTTGGCCCGCAGAGCGCACTCCTCCGCCTGGAAGTCCCAGGGACGAGCATCCAGATCTGCTCGAAGAGAGAAAAACAGCAAATCAAATTCTGTGGACTCTGGTCTCACCATATATTTGCACCAAAACACCATATTGGGAACGTCGTTCCACTAGAACAACACACACTGTTGTTCCCACTCACCATTTCCATAGGCCCAGTCGTCGTTAAGACGATGTCGGACCTTCTGGTAGATGGCAGACATGGTCTTCATGTTGCTCTTCCTCCACTGACGCCCCAGATATTTGGTTTGCACTTTAAGCAGCTTGAGGACGTAGAGCTGCATCATGGCCTGCTTGACCTTCAGCGCCCTCTTCAGAATGGGAGCCGACTTAAACACCACCAACATCTGGGAGACAGAAGATCAACGGTGAGCCCCATATTTAACCCCATACTTTCACATGCTGAGTTTGATGGGCTCTCACCATCGTCCTGGAGTGTTTCCACTTGGTCAGTTTGTTGAGGATCCTCAGCAGGTTAATACAGGAAAACAGATTCCTCCAGCAAAACTGATTGTTGTCTCCCGCTTCCTGTAGCAGAGGAAGTACCCACATTAAAACGTAAAAGTCTGACGTCAGCCGTCAGTGCAACACTTTGCTTTAACCAGCTCATGACAACAGAAATCTGAAAACTCACCAAACTCTCAGCAGTTAACTCTGGGAGCTCATGCACCACACAGTATGGAAAGTCCAGTACTGAAATGCTTTTGGAGAGAGAGCATTGAGAAGAGCGAAATAAAGAAAATGTAAGTAACATAAGTGTATTTTTACTTGAAGAGGCCTTGAAAGTACCTATTTTTAGCTGTGATGTAAGACATGATGTTCTGGTTGAAGAACTTCAGAATGAGGGGGATGCAGTTGGCAAACACCAGGTGCTGAGCCATGTATTCAAACTATGAAAAAAGACACACAAAAACATCCTTTATTCAATTACACACGGCAAATTCATTAAATCATAGTGAAGGATCGCGATGAGGAACTGGGCAACATTTCTACCTGGTAGATGTGATTTAGCTTGAAGTGTTTCAGGAGCAGCAGCAGGATGGCGGAGATGGCCTTCACGATGATCTCTTTGTGTCGATTCACATCTACTCCAAGTTTCATGCTTTGTAACACTGTGGTCCTGCAGAGTCAGACAGGAGAGATCAGAACCTCTTCAGGTTCCTCACAGCAAAACCTAGATCAGGTCAGGTCAGCCTCCGGTCTTTACCTTTAACATCTGATTAAAAGAAACGCTGAAAGGCTGCAAAGCAGAATCTCGGCTATAAAATAATGTTTTTCTCCTTGACATGGTTCCATGCAAACATTTCCTTTTACTGTAACTGTCCTGCTGTTTGCACCTAAAATAACAAACCGCCTCAGAATAAGCACAGTGCTTATAATCAGACTTCACACACATTCCAGTAACATAACCTGTACAGCTGCACTGCCAAAACAGAGATAAGCTTTGTTAGATATTAATGCAGCTGTAATACTGTTGTTTAAGGTTTTCTTCTTGTTCATAGTGTTACACTGCAGAGGAGGAAGCAGCAAAGCCTTTAAACCCGTTTAGAGACTCTACATCACTTACGGCATCTCCTCCGGCAGCACGTCTGCCAGGATGTTGATGGAGTCTGTTTTGGCTTTGGAGGTGGGAGCTGCTGCGAGAAGGATCTTCAACAGAGCAATCTGACATTATGAGAGACACACCACGTATTAGCTACAACATAAAGTCACATGGCTCTTCACGGCGGCTCCTGAGGGGCCGAATTAGTGGTCAGATGTCGACACAACCATCTTATAACCCACAACCCTGAGTCACATTTAGTAGTAGTAATGGTAAGATACCAGGGCCAGGAGTAATGGTGCGTGACATGTTAAATCTAATACTACATGAGAGTGTAAGTAACAAACAGTGGGTAACATATCAATCTGTATTCTGTGATCCACATCAGCATTAAACAAACTGTCCTTGAAACTAACCATGTATTGAGGCAAACTGGGCAGAATTCCCTGATAGAGCAGCTCGGTTGAACACATCTCCACCTCCTCCTCACCCTGAACATGAAGAAGCAGAAAACAAGAGACACAAAACAGACAAAAGCCTTTTACCACCACATGTCAAGACAGTTTGACCTGCTTCAAATCTTCATCAACAGGATGAAGAGTTTACTATTTATTACACTGCTTATTTAAAAAAAACATTCTTACTCCATCATGTTAGCAAAATGTTAGATCACAGGAGCATCGTGTGCCCTCTAGGTCAAAACTGTTCATATTCACAACAAATCATTTTGTTTCGACTTACGCCAGACAGAGGGGTTTTCTGAAACTCCTCCTCCTTCGTGATCTGTATCTCAGCTATAGAGACATACTTGTGCTGAAAAGAGACGAGAGCAAGTCCAGGAGCAGTACAGCTACGCACTCTTAGTTCTTAAGATATTCCTTTAGAGAAAGAAGTTAAAGAAAAACTGTGGAAAATGTTGCAATACCTGCTTTAATGTCTTGATGCTCTCATGAATTGGCCTGGGGAGGCCAACAACTGTATCTGTATCACTGCAAGACATGCACACCAGCAACCATGGTTTACTGCTGTGTGTTATTTCAGCACACAGACAACACATTTTCTTTAATAAACCAAATGATAACCAATGATAACCTCTTTAAATATCCAACGAAACAACAAACTTACCTCCCCAGTGTGTAACCAATAAATTTGCTTCTACTTGATTCCAGGAAATTTTCAATGTCTTTTTCCCTGTTGGAGCAAAAACAAAAACGTCCAAAACAGCTCAAAAACCTTAATCTGATCATCCAAATGTTTATTTGAGATTACACTTAAATAACAAAAGGACATAATACAGAAGTCATACACATATCCAGTTATTGAACAGTACCTGACTTTAGGAGCCCATGGGAGCCCTTTGGGGAAGGACACCCTCTCTGATGGAGGGTGAGGAATAGGGGGAGGCATCACCTCATCCCTCTCTAGAGGGAACGTCTCTGCCTCTATAGAGTTGTCATTGTCATCATTGTCCTCCTCATCCTCACGAGAGTCATCAGCTTTGTAAGGGTCCTTTTCATTGAATGCATCGAGGTTGTCCTGTTTGATCAGTGCCTGTGTGAGATACAAACATACAGTAAAGATGGTGTTGAACTGTGAGTGGAGTCTAAACTAAAATTACTTTGCATTACAAACTATTTCACGTTTGTAGCTTGTTTCCCAGCCAGCCTGAATAATGTCAAGACAAGTAATTCCCCAAAAAACAATCAGTACTTTCAGATAAGATGGGCTGTTGCTTGTAGAATGGTTCAGTTCATGTCTTTTTGTCATGTTGCTATCATGCCATGTACATTCAAATGTAGTGAAAACACAGTGTTTTCTTTCTCAGCAAGAAGATTTATATATGTATGTGCCCCAGTATGTGCCATAGGGTTATAAAGTGCTGTATATCTAATTAACACCTTTAAAAACTGGGACAACATGTAACCATTATGGCATTATTCATAATGAGTAGAGAGTCTGGAAGACGCTGTTTATGTCTTGGTAATATCTTAATTGTGTTTAAAATGACATACTAACGTAAATGGCATCATCGTGCATCACTGGCAGCCACAGGCTGAGCTATACCCATGGCAGTGATACCGAATATCACTGGTCTGTGAATAGGCAGCTGTAGCAATGACAACCTTGTGTTCTCGACGTGCCCGTTTTTGTTGCTGTTCTATGAGATCAGATGCAGATGCAGGGGGAGAAGCGGCCCTCATACTGCGAATGACCCGTATGCTGTCCTCGGGAAGAGGGGGGAGACCCAGCTCCTCACGCTTATGGATCTTTATGCTTTGGAGCTGCTCGAACCCTCCAAGTGTGAACTGAAACAGAACAAAGGAGGATTTTAATGTCTCATCTCCAGGTGTCACTTTCTGTTGCAGGGTAATCAGTCAGGAACAGTAGCTATTTCTATATCTCACCAGTATGCTCTTCCACAACAGTAATAAAACCTTCTTCATTGGGAAGTGGGGGGCATGACCGCTGCAGAACTTGGTAACCATACCAAACAGCATGACAGAAACAGGCTCATTGTTGAATATAGGAGACCCTGGATTAAAGAAACAGGGTGGTGTTAGTTTATCTGGCAGGTTTTGTTAATATCCATAACATGACTGACATTGATAAAATTTACCCAGTTCTGTTCTGAAGGTTTCCCGGATGATTTTCCATTCAGGCCTGTCAGCTGGATCATCCTGTTGGATTGTTTCCACCATCAGGTACATTATGTTAAGCAGCACTCTGAGATCTGTGCTGTCTGCAAGGGAAATGGCTGGTTTTCTCACAGCGCTACTACAGGCAGCACTGTTACTGAAAGACAGAAAATGGATTAGTTGATATTATGTTCTGCACACAGAAACCCTGACAACAGAAAATTCATTAACATGTACCTTTAATGCAAAGCTAAGCAACATTTTTTTCCTTTTTGGTGAGTGAATCACAGTTTAATCAAAAAGCTGAAAAGCTTCTTTGTTCTTTGTATCAAGTGCTGATTCATAGATGTTTCACTTCTGAGTGACAGTAAATATTTTTCAGACTAAAACCAGACTTATATGAAACTAGAAAACTGATCATACTCTATCTCCATGTTGAGCAGTTCCACCAGAGCAGAGAAGGTCCCGACATCCAACAGCAGAAAGGTGTTGTATCTCATCCAGTGCTGCACCTCAGCCTCAGAAGTGCACTCTGCAAAGGTTCCTAGAGAAAAACAAAAGGTAAAAAAAGTCTTACAGTATTTCCTTCTCTGTGAACTCATTTAATGCTAAATCACTTCTAAGTGATGTGGACTGACCCTGGGCCATGTAAAGAATGGCTCTGGCAACCTTCAGCCTCTTCTCCCGAGCAATCACCTCCAAGCTGTCCAACAAGCGCATGGCGTGAGCTCTGTGCTGAGCTGCATCAAGCTCTGTCCACTGCTTATCAGACACTAAAACACAGTAGAGGTGCAGATAATAAACTGTAACAGACACACTTTCTCCATATTAGATGTAAGTTGGTGTTCAAAATAAATAAACTAAGATTTGATTGTTTCTAAGTTTAACCACATACCATGTGTTCTGAATTCCTCTTCAAAGCACTTTCTATTAAGAGCAAACTCTGGCCCTTCAGTATAACTGTACAGCTCTGAAACAAGCACACACATCATATAAAATATTCTGACTTCACCAGAAATTACAAATCTTAAAAGATCATTAAGTTCAGGGAAACAAAGCAGAGTCTGGAAACCTCCATGATGGTAAAATGTGACAATAACCCACACACCTGACAGCTCTGCAGCCCACTTGTCCGTATCAGCATATTCAAACTCCAGGTCTGGAGACTCAGACAGCCCCTGTGGCACATTTTATGGCATTATGATTAGACCAAATATTACACTAGAGTAATAATGAAAGAGTCTAATTGTATAGATTAGAAAGCTACCCCACACAAAATAATATCTACTAAATATTTGCTTTTATTTAACTGAGTTTAGAGAGTCAGGTCGCCCCAAATCCCACATCCCAGGAACACATCTTCTCTTTCTTGCCTTTAACCAGGATAAAGCCCAAAGTTCTGTTGCTGCCATTCCTGTGTTTTCTATGATTATTTACCATTGACGGTGTATACAGTTATTATTTACCAATCGAAACAACAGGACAGGTCCTGGAAGTGATTTTCTGGCACAAGAATCAATCATAACCCTTTCACAATCATTAGTGACAGCTCCATGACCCACGTCCATAGTGAAAGTACAGTATAATAGTATAATAGTATATATATAATAATTAAACAGGACCTGAAATAATCTGACAGGCTGCCCTGTGGTTAGCTACCAGCTATCAGCTAGTTAGCTAGCCCCTGCTCTTCAACAATATCTGTGGACTACAAAGCAAACACCGTCCAACTACAGGCCCATTATCCATCTATTCCCAACATCATCTGCTGCTGTTAGTTTTCGCTTTGCAGCAGAAACGACAATTGAACGAGATTAGCCTTGGCCCGACTGAGCTAACGCTAGCTGTGTTAGCTAACGGTAAAGAGCAGCAGAAAGGCCGAGTCTGTTGAGTGTTTGCGCAAAACAAAGCTCGGTCTTCGATATACGCACCTCTGAATCTTTGCGTGCATTTCTTGTAAAGTCGCCCCTGCTTTTGTTCGGCAGCATAGCTCTCTGTTTATTGTTTACAGGTAGCCCACCACCGTTTCCACCGACGTCCATAATTTTTGGGGCGCCGTGTCCTCTCGCGAGAGCTGACGAGCGTGAATTCGGCTGAGCAGTACGTCCGTTCATGATGACGTCAGAGGACGTTCATTTCTTATACACCTATAATATAATACCTGTGTTGATGTTTATTTTTCTAGCATATACGGTTCTGATTCCTTCTCTAGTTTTAGACTCTAAAGAAAATAACGTTCTGTATTTCTAAATGTTCCCCCTTTTACACCTTTTACATCTTGCATCCTTCTTCTCTTGGTTCACTATTCCTGGATAATTTGGACACACATGTTCTGTGGGAAGTAAACATAAAGTAATCCATGAATATCCTCAAATGTACACCCAGTATCTGTTTAACAATAAAAATGGCATTAAGATCATGTAATTCAAAATATCAAATGTATGTTCTGTGTGTCTGTACGTCTGATATGTAGACTACAGGTTTTACATTTTCAATGCAGAGAAAGCCTTATCACAAGTTATACATCTCAGCCATTTTCAGATTTAAACAGCAGTTTATTAAAGAGAACTGTGAACAGAAGTTGAACAGGGTGTATATCACTGAAATTATGTTCTTCAGTGTTGAAACGATAGGGCAGTTTTACAGAACAAATCCAAAACCTCAAACCAGCAACAGTCTGCAGCTTTCAAATCACAGTGGTTACCTCAGTTTGACAAGATTTAAGCTGTTTCCTCCAGCATTAAACACATTCACTTGTCTCTATAATAGAGTTAAAACTAGGGTAGAATGAAAACCACATTATTAGTTAAAGCTGGAGGAAGCCACTATCAAAGGCATGTGCTCTCAGGAAAAGTCCACTGTAAATAATTAGAACTTTATGGTCGATTCAAGAAACAGTGACACAAACATACATTAAAATCAATGTAAAAAGCATTTAAGAAGACCATAATGTCACCTTTTATTCGAATAATAATGTAATGTACAGTCGAATAATATGAAACACTGATTTAATAATTCAGTACTGCAGAAGTAAAATACTGAGTATGTTCAGCTGCATAGCGATTTCCGTATATTGCAAAATAAAACCATAGAAACACAGTTGTATATAAACTACTGAGTGAGTCACAAGGCACTGTCAGCTGACCAGTAACCATGGTTACACTGCTCATCTTGCTAACAATGATGTCCTCACTGAATGTCCTTGGCCTTAAAGCTGCAAATGCAAATATTAAAGCACTTTATCGTAGCATACTGCAATAGACATACATGGCCTACTACGGTGAGTGACAAAAGAATGAAATCACTGCAAAATCTAAATACAGGAACTACCTGTCATTGTGGATGGAGCTGTTTTTCAAGGGAAATGCAAGGAGATACAGAATGAATTCAGGTGGAACACCTGAACAAGGTGTCAAGGTGCTGAATCACTGGCAGTAACAGTAACACAGTCAGCTGTTTGGATTAAGGTTGACCCACAGATTACCAGCATCAAATACAGAAAAATGAAATGCAAGTTTAAACTCAGCAAGACACAGCAACTACCAGCACACTCGACAGTTTGAATTACAAAATAATTACTATATAAAGTCTGAGTGTGACCACTAATTTAAAAAAGTCTTACAGGTGAATATAGAGAAGTAAATGGAGTATACTGCTGCTGTGCATTTAACAAGCTAGACAGAGTGTTAGTCTTTTGAACAATACAAATCTTTAACAAGAAAAAACATTGTGTTTTAAGAAGTTATAATAAATGTGTAAATGCACAAGATAATACAGAAGCAAAGTTAAAAGTATTACTGTAAATAGTAACTTCACAATAACGATAGATTAGGCATGGATCTTAAGGTCAGACAATGCAGATCTGGTAAAAATATATTTACAAATAATCTGAGATATCTGAATGCCCTGAGGTGCAGATACTATTCTTACCAGACACCAAAATCTCATAAATGGACACATTTTTTAAAGAAGGTAAATATCAAGATTGCTTCTTATGTTAGCCATACTTAAGACATTAAGTTCTTTCATTGCCCAGATCTGTTGAATGTTAGCATTAATGGCGATGACACCACAGAGGTCATGATGTATATTTTCTGTATTTTGTGGATGGAATGTATTAGATGTGTAAATACTGTAACATCAAACTGAAAAGAAGGTACATTAAGTCATTTTTGATCACTGGAGAACGGCTCCAAAACAAAGTCACAGAAACACAGCCTTGATTTACATTCAGATTATCAATTTCTTATGGCTCAATAACTGCCTACTAGAACATCCAGCAGACACACAGTGACATCCAATTACTCAATCTAATGGCCATTTGATAAACTGAAGAGCAACACTCTCTGGCCTTTCAGCTCTAATTTGGTCCACCTACACAGGAGAAAAACATGTGGAGTTCTTCACCATCCAGAAGTTTATAGCAGCTCTCTTTTTTGTGCAAGGCTAAGCTTGTCTCTGCTTTATCCCTGGAAATGGCTCCAAACAGGAGGCTAATGAGAACACCAACGAATGAGCTAAAATTGGCTAAAACGCTTTGTGAGTTTGGCATTTAAAGTGACTCTTTAGTATTAACACAGGTGGATATAATGTTGATATCAAAAGTATTGCCTAATGTGGACTGGTTCCACAACTAACCAATAACATTTCACAATAGCTGTCAGTCTCTGAGTCATTTGGCACATTGTACTGATACATTGTCCAATATCAGTATGCTAAAATAACTTCAGAGCCAGCAGGTACAGAAAAAGGTGCACCAGAAGATAAAAATCTCATCCAAAAGCAGCTATAAGTGCTATAGTTACACAGGCTTTTAATAGCCACGTGTATTATCTATACAAAGCAGCAAGTGAAGCAAATAAAATACAGCTAAAAATAAGCTGAGGATCCAGTGATGAGTATAAAATACAATATAACTCTGTCTTTTTCCAGGGGACAGCCAAAGTTGGACACTGTCCACACATGTGAGGAGACTAATACCTGTAAACACCAAAAACAGATAAAGTTGAGAAAAGCTGTTAACAGTTCTTTTATTTTATATACAGAATATGTCGGTGCATTTGTGAGCAACCTACTGCAATCTATTTTACTAAGCAACTGTTACTTTTCTCTGTATACAAATATTCAGACGTTATGATGGTTTCATAAAATCAGAAATGTTAATATTATAATATGAATGAATAAAAAGTCCATAGATGAATTGACGGTGAATAAAATATAAAGGAAACAACTGTCAACTATTACCTGTAGTAATTGGGTTTAAAAGGTCCGTTCTTGTTAAGGCCCAAGTATTTTGCCTGATCATCTGTAAGCTCTGTCAGGTGGGCGTCAAACGTAGTCAGATGGAGACTGGCAACATATTCATCTGGTATAAGACACGTGGTTTAGTGAGAAAAAGATGTAAACACACCAACAGGACTCATCACAAGAAATCAACTTATATCTGCTGGATAAACTACACTGAGCGGCCACTGCTGGCCTTTGATAGTTACAGCACCACCATCACCAGACGTCATGAGAGGTTCACAGGAGATTTTCAATTCCCATCTTATAAACTTGTAATCTCCAAACTAACATCTAGGAAATTAATTCACGCCCCTCACTGCAACAGCCCAGCCACAAGTAATGTGACTTGTAAACAGTGAACTTTAAATACTCCATGTGAAGGTTAAATGTACGTATCCTCACCCATCTTCTTGGGAAGCAGGTAAACATCCTGCTTGTAGCGTCCCTCAGGAGCGTTGTACAGCTCTATAAGGGCCAGAGCCTGAAACAATTACGCATCAATTTCACATTTGTGATGCTGGTAAATGGAAAGATAATTTAGACAATTCAGAGCAGTAATAGCACATCTATGAACAGAAGCAGTATGAAGCTGTGAATGCACTGTCCTGCACATGTAGGGAAATACTTCATGTTACTGAAACACGCTCAGCTCAGACAGCTGCTGTTGCTCTCTGGTGTTTTATTATTACTGATGATATTTCCAGGTCAGAGCATGAGCTTATCTGCCAGGAAGGCCAAATAATCAAAGCAAGTGGAAAAGCACACGGTGAACCCTTCACACTCTGCTCTCTGCAGGGGCCTGCAGCAATAACTACTGTACGTTAGCAGCTGCTACAAGTATGTCCCAAGTGTTACCTGAGTAGTGGCTGTGATGGACAAAACAAAGGTAGGGACAGTGGAGCAGCTGAGGTTAAGGAGACGCCCCTGTGGAGGACAGCAACGTGTTTAAGAAAATTGGTTCCAAATGCAACGACACTGCAACATAATGTAACCGCACTTATTAACAAGTATTGAATTGACAGAACAAATTAAAACCTCTGTGTATTTCCTTTAAAAAGACTGACACAGATTATTATTTACGGATAGTAAAGCCACATGCCTAGCACTGTATGAGATAAGTGACAGTCACCTCAGCCAGAAGTATAACTCTCTTCCCATCAGGCCAAATGATGTGATCCACCTGAGAGCGCACTCTCTCCCAGGTCAGCTCGGTGGTCCGAAGACTTGCCTGGTAGGGACACGAGTGTCATCATATTCTGTTGTCAGATTCTTTATGATAGTTCAACCAGATGAATTCCTAATTATTCTAACAGCAGCTTACCACGTCAATCTCAGTATTGGAGTGACCCATGTTGCAGACAATGGAGCCATTTTTCATTCGGTCCAGCTGGTCTCTGGTCACCACATTCTTGTTCCCTACGGAGAGACATAGTGATTCACCTTCGGTCAGTGTGCATCGGCTGCCTCACAGAACGTAACATGAGCTAAAAGGCATTAATCATGTAAGACAGGTACGGTACAGCACAGATTGAAAGCTAAACTCTGTAAACTCATATCAGTGCATTTCAATGAACAGTTACATCAGCACAGCTTCAGGTCCAGTTACCTGTGCACGTGATGATGACATCAACCTGGCGAATGACCTCATTCAGCTTCACCACCCGGAATCCATCCATGCTGTTCACAAACAAGTGAAAGATGTTCGGCATTAAGCCTTAGACTTAGTTACGCAATACTATTCAGTTAGATCATTGACAAAAACAGTTTCTGGCTTGCTCGAGCAGCTGTGCTACGTTTCGATCACTGCTGCGGTCTCTCCTACTCATATATGTCAACAAAGTGAGCGGAGAGATCATCCCGGTTCTTGTTGTCCTCACCAGGCCTGCAGGGCACAGATGGGATCAATCTCTGTAACATAGACAATGGCTCCCAGAGCTTTCAGAGCAGCACAGCAGCCTTTTCCAACCTGCAAAGACAAAATAATACACTGTATAACTAACAAAGTTACATATTCTGATTAACATGTTAATACATAAATTACAATTACCAGTCCTTAAGCATTAACCACCTAACACAGAAACATCAGTAATCTCAATAACTCCAAACTTTGATTCTTCAACACCATCTAGACTCAACAGTGAGCGAAAGATGTGTCCTGTAAATCTTGTCATAATAAAATGTGATGACAGCTATTTGTGTCGTGATTCCATGGCCGTGTTGTGGGAGTTGTTAGCGTTGCAGTGTATCATTATGAATATTTTAACACCTGTATGATTAATATTAGTGCGGCATGTTAACATCTGAAGCAGCATCTTACCTCACCATACCCACATACAACCACCTGTTTGCCTCCAAACATGACATCTGTGGTTCTCTTCAAGCTACGGAGGTTTAAGACATAAAATTAGCACATTCTGTGGAAGTGACAAACTGCCGGTCAGTATGTTTACAACTCCAAAACCTGCCGTCCTTACATGCTAGAGCAGTACTGTTTGTACTAAAGGTTGTCCAATAACAAAAAGCATTTTCCTAACTGTCCTAAATAACCATGTTAAGTGATGTGTGTCTGTAACATTATAACCTTCTACAGTACAGGAAAACCCAAGGACTGTAGAAAAACAGCTTACTGTAAATACCCCAGGTCTTTTGATGCCCACATTTAGTGCCATAATTCATAATGGATCATCAGACATCACTGTAACTTGCAGATTATTAATGAATAGTAATAAACCATCCGTGGTGTGTGTATTAACCATTGACCTGATGCTGTGCAGACACCGAGTACAAGATTATTTGTATGATGATTAACTGACATTTGTTAATGGGCAACAGCTTTTTAAAACCAACTGAAGTGACATGTGAATTAGGAGAAAAACACGAGTTCACGAGGGGCTTCAGGAACTGGACTGTGAAGTCGAGTTCATAGTGGAACCAACATTTATCAGCTGAAGGTCACAGACAGGCCTGATTTGATTTTAACCCTCATGTCGACAGATTAAACTCCAAGGCCTTTTTTGGATGTTATATTTATTTCATACCTTTTGAGTCACTGTAAAGCTGCCCAATACACAAACCATTCTAGTGTTTAAACCACACTGTTGTCATTGAGCCTTCCACCGATCACAAACCTTAGAGGTGAACTTACCCATCCAGGATTGATTCTCGGCAGCAGTACAGGTTGTCAAACTTCTGCTTTGTCACAGAGTCATTTACATTCATGGCTGGCACACACAGTTTTCCAGCCTTAGACAACTGATACAACCTGGAAAGAAGCAGACAGAAATGCTGCACTTTATGTTTGTATGTAACTGAATAAAGTTAAATAAAAATCTGTTGCACACTAAATTACCTGTGAACCCCAGTGACACTCTCTTCGACGATGCCCCTGATCTTCTTGAACACATTAGGGTATTTCTTGTACATCCAGTGTGTCAAGTCTCCTCCATCATCAAGGATCTAAAGGTGATGAAGAAGTAGTTATGATTTTTCTTTATAACCATGAGTGTCAGTATAGACACAGTGCTAAAGTCTCCTTCTTGCCATAAAGATTTTTGAAAATAACTATGAAAATAATGTCTGCTCATTGGTTTTCATGGGTATTTAAGGCTTTTGTTTGTTTATATAACATATCCGAGGACACTGCGACAGAAAATATCCTGTATTAAAAAAATAAATAAAAATGACATTTTTCACATACCATGTTAGGCTGCCAACCCTCAGTATTAACACACTGGTCAATACACCACCAGAAGTCGTCCTCAGACTCCCCCTTCCAGGCAAACACAGCTACACCTGAAACAAAACAGGTGGGTAATATCTTCATAAAGCTTAGATTAACAACTCCATGTCTAGATTTCTGAACATGTGAAGTGGGCTTTTAACTCCCAAGTTACTGACACAGCAAAGTATTTAGAAAAACTGAGCTGGTTAAACGTTCATATTCAACATCTACAGCTCCCAAGAGATAATGTCACAAGCATTACTGGATTTAAGTTGGAGAAGCGACCGACATTTATCCTGAAGGTGCTATAACTTAATGAAAATGTGTTTTACCCAGATAGTTCATCATGTAGCAGACCATGCGTAGCACTAACTTACTGAACAGAACACATTCCTACAAAAATGCAACAGTTCCACTGAGCAGCTACTAAATCTGTTGTGACCCCTTTCAACCTGCCACTGTAAAGATTTAGTACATACTTAGACTATCACACAGCAACCCCAGACAAAGGGCCCGAGGAGTACTGTTCCTTAACTAAATGGCAACTCTAATGTGTTCCTGTTATCTCTGCAGGGATTGTTTTTCTAAAGTTCATTTAACATTTCCAAATGCTATCCCATCTTCTGAAAGACACCACATGGCAAAGCCCACCCCTGCTCCTAAAACACACTATGCATACTAGTAACACATGCCTATTACAAACACATTATGGTTTGTACCAAGTGCATCTTGTATGTGCATAAATAGGTGTGATCTCCAAACTTTGGTAGACACTGCAAACATCCTGCATTAACTCACATAAAATCTAATGGGATTGGAGGCAAAATCAGTCATGGTGTTTGAGCACCAAAACTAAATGTTCTTCACCTTCTCTGCCACTTACCTGAGTCCGACAGGGCAGCAGCCACTTCATTTTGTGTGGAGTATATGTTACAAGCAGTCCAGCGGCACTGAGCCCCAAGAGCCACCAGAGTCTCAATTAACACCTGAAAAAGGGGAAAACGTTAAGAAGACGATGAGAAAAAAGCTACTCACTAGTCAAAAACACTGCATAGCAATAATACGTATTTTAATATTTAATTACATAATAAAATAACAGATACTATCACACTCATTGCTTGGTCAGAGCAAAATCTTACTGCAGTCTGGGCAGTGATGTGTGTGCAGCCCACAATTTTGGCACCTGCCAATGGTTTCTCACTCTGTGCTCTCTTCCTGAGTGAGATCAGCGCTGACATATCTAAAAACAAGATAACATAAAGATGAATGTGTGGGAAACACAACCCTGCAGATGGTGTTGAAGATATTGAAACCACTTTTTTTTTAGACAGCATTTCTGATTTAAATCGGATTTAAAGATGACAAGATTTTTAAACCATAGCTGGATTAAAGCTTTTTTTTTTTTAAAGTACTCCTCTATTTTCCCCTTGTTTAACATAACTATATTTCACATTATTATTTATTCTAGACTTACACACGATTGGGTCAAATGAAATGAAGCATGACAGGATGTCTTTTAGATTAATTAGATTACAGTGACTTCAGCTCTTCTCCGTCTTACCTTGTTCCGCGATCTCTATCTCACGTCTGCCAAATTCAGCCTGTTTGATGTTCTTGACACAGAAGTCAGTGCTGCCCCTGGAGTTGACCTGTGTTTTTTCCCGTGGTGAAGTCTCATCGTCAGAGCTATCCGTGTAGGATGCAGCTGTACAACGAGGTTTTCAGAGAACGCACCAAATTAAAGACACCACGGAGTAAACAGAAGAGATTTTGTGAAAATGTGAGAATCAAAATAAACTAAAGTACATTAATTTATTATTAATCATCAAAGAATATACTGTATGTATAATATTATACTGCAGACAAAGTGAACTGTGTGTTAGGTTGTGCCTCCTTCTTACCAGAGCTGTAGCTGTCTGTGGATGACTGAGAGATGGAGCGGGACAAAGAGCGACGTCCTGCCTTGATGGGGTACCTGCTGAACTCCTGCTTGTCCTCCACGAACTGGATTTGCTTAAAGAAACAAAAGTCATGTTAAACACTGTACATTATTTCCCTCATAGAGTGTTTAAGCTCTGTTTAAGAGTGTGTTTTGAAATCTTTATATATGGAATAGGCTTGGCTGAAAAATTCTTTGCTGTCAACCGGTAACATGAAAATCCTAATCAAACTAGTCATCTTATTTTTTTGTATTGCCAAATGGCTGCAGCCCAGCTTAATACACCACAAAGACTGATGTTCCTAAGCTGCCTAAGCCAAATTTACTCCTCGTGACTTTGTAATGGTTGTGAACATCCCCTCAATCCAAGTAGAGATTTGCTGCAAGCCACAAACTTCAAACAGATAAAAATCACAACAAATGCACAAGCTTAAATCAGTTTGTTAACAATATTTCTCTTTCACTGTGGCCTGTTTAACAAATTGAATTTCATTTTGAAAATAATTAACTGTGAAATGCATTAGGCTTTCTTTCTTTCTTTTATTACCAACCGTCAGGTGCAGTCTAATTAAATTTAGCTTAATGCAGTTTCATCTGCTTCTTCTTATTTTTCTGCATTGAAATAAACAGTTATTCCCTCCTCAGGTAAACTAAAGCCAATACAGAGTGTGTGTCTGTAAGAGGAAGGAAATGGTGTTTTGTTTGTGCAGCTTTATGCCTGGTCAGCTATTTTTTAATCCCAGCTTTAAATAGAAAATACATTTTTGTTGACACAGATTTTCCACGCATCAAAGCAATGCAGGGAAGTGACAAAATCATTGAGGTGTACATTTCCCCATATCAGCAGTTTTTGAATTTATTTTTCTTTACCATATCTTATCATATATTCACCAGTGAAACTGATTGAATCACTGTTGACTGGGATGAATGTAAAGACTGGATGCACTCCAGGTTTATTTTATGCTGTGACTTTGTGTGCATTGTTTTATGTGAGCTGGTGTGTTTTATTGTTTTTGGCTGACATGGCTGCACTCAGGATTTCCATTATTGGACCCCTATCCCCTGAACAGCCTCCTAATAGAAAGAGGTGAATCTGAAAATGTAGACTTCTTTAACAAGGCCTTAAACACAACTTAAACACATCTTGTGCTTTACTTTACAATACTGTTTCATGCCTACAGTATGTGGATTACTATATTTGTTGATACTGTGAATCACCAGAACAAATATGATTAAAGGTAATAAAACAGGTACATCAAACCCATATGTAAACATGATCTCCAGCCTAATTCCCATGTAGAATCATTTATAAGTTTGCAATTTAACTCAACCATCAGTACTTAAATATTAACTAAGGGGCACAGTACTAAACATCCATGACATAATACCCTAACATGAGCAAACTATGTCCATGTAAACAGAATGAATAACTGGTTCTTAACTTTGAGAATGGATAGCAGAAGGCACAAAGCACATGGACGCAGCAAACAGTCCTCTATCAGGCCCCACAGCAGCGACCTTTTGACCTCACATGACAGATGAAAGCAGCTCTTACCAGGATCAAACACCATAACATCATGTAATTACATTATTTGTACTACCAAGTCAGGATTTCTGTTCTATTATTTGGCACATGTCATCTGTTCATACCCACTCCTTATGTCAATGTCTCCCTCTTTGAATCGTACAATCATCTACTGTTCTGTTTCTGTCTAAATAATGCAAGCTATCAGCTGCCGTAGGTCCCTCCCCAAAGGAGAATGAGGATGTGAAACAGCTGGCCGACAGTGAGGCAGCACATTGTGTCTCAAACCGGTGCTCATTTGTCCACTCCAGCCAAAATATATTTTGGGTTCTCACCTGCGAAAGAATTCAAGATGAAACTCTTCCTTGTTCTTTGACAGCATCAGTTACCAGCTTATTCTGTAAGTGCTACAGGAAACAAGTCGTCTGCTACTTCCTTAAGTTGGACGTAATCAGGAAATCAACATATTTTAGTGTTTTCTATTTGTTACTAACCTACTGTGCTTTAAAATAGGCTCCATTTCCCAGTTAACAGTGTCATACTAGTTCTTACTACTGGTTCACCAGTGTCATTGTTTTTTTTTTGCCAAGTAGATAAACCTGGTCAACAGGTACTGACAGACTGACAACCAGTCCTCTGTGAGACATGAACCCTGTCAGAGCTGAGCTTCAATCAGGGTAGTTAGTCTGTGTTCAATAGATAATAATAAATCCTTGTTGTTGTGACTACAAATATAAATTTAATAGCCTTTTAAGTTACTGTAACGTGTCTTTAGATTAAAGTGGCTGTTGAGACATAACCCATAGCCTTTATTTACTAAAGTACTGCACAGGTACTTATCACAGAGCAGGTAGTAACAGTATTTAAACAGCTTAAACCCCTAACCCAGCCCACACAGCTCAGTAAAACAGACGTAAAGCTAAATGCACAGTGTTACTACATTGTCCCGGCTGCAGGGCGTCCTGTGCAGACTTTAGACCCCCAGCTACGCTACGTGTCCTCCGCGGTGCAGCTCTGCAGAGTTTCGGCTCAGGTTCTTACCTTCTTCACCGGTTTGTGCGCGGGCGCGCCGCCGAAGACGGGCGACAGCTCTCCCATGGTCGGGTCGCTGCTCCTGCTCACGGTCATAGCTGAGTATTTCTCCGCTACGTTTTCGCTCTCTTTCACCTCTTTACTTGCCTGTTTCACCTCCAGCTTCGTCTCCCCGGCTGGGTCTGACATGTTGGCCGCGGCTGCGTAACGTTACTCGGGCAGGACCACAACAACCGCCGAGTCTTCTCCGGGAGTAACGCGAGCGGCTAACTGCTGCTAACTGCTGCTAGCTGGTTAGCTAGCTGGCTAAACCAGCCGAAGAGATGTGCGGGTACGGAAAACGGAAAAGTAACGGAATAACCGAGCACCGGAGTGTGAGTGCTGTACTTTTACTCGGCGCGGACAGAAATCGTAACGCTGCGTGGCGGCCCCGCCCCCTGCGGTCACCTTTCCACTCACTTTGTGGGCGTTAACACGGGCCGAGGGGGCGTGTCCTATTGAATGAGCGTTATCAGCTTATCAGTCCCATTTATATAGGTCAGTAGGGGCCTACTACACCTACTGTAGACTCAGTGGTGATTTGTATTAGTATTAAATGTAAGTTTTGTTTTTATTTTCTAAACCTAACCAACATGTTTTACTGCCTAAATATAACGGAGTAGTTGTTGTAACTTACATAATGACGACAATGAAGTTCTGTGGGATGAAAATGACCTACTGAACTTTCCAGTAGGTTCGAGTAGGTGAGTAGGGCCCTACTGAGCCATAACTATAGTCTGAAGGGAAGCCCAAACGTGCTATTCAATAGCATGACAACATTCACATACACAGAGTAATTCAAACTGCTTCACAGAAAATAAAAGACAAGTTAAAAGTACACAGGCAAAAATTAAAATAAGAAACAAATAGTAGAAAATTGACTTGAAATAAAATTAACAGAGAATAAGCGCTGTTAAAAAAATGGATGCTTTAGAGACAGTGGGACAACAAAGCTAACAGTGAGGAATCGCAACCATTTACAGTGTGCGATATGTTTGAGAGACATTTATGCCCACTAACAGCTCATCCCAATTGGGATCAATAAAAAAGAAAATAATAATAATTTTTCATATACTGATAAGTGAGAGTGTAATTAATCGAGTCATTTCCCCATGTGAACACTGATATACCCTGGTCAGTAAATATTATATTGTCTCAGGTACTGTCAGAACACTATTTTGAGGGGAATCCTCCATAGTCTATATCATAGAATTGAATGTTAATACTTAATCAATCAGATAAAATGCTTTGTATTATAATATAGAGGTAGATGTTATTATCAGTAATATGTTGTAAATTAGGGCAGAAAAGTGGATGAGTGTTGCCTCACAGCAAGAAGGTTCCTGGTTTGAAACCCATCAGGGGCCTTTCTGTGTGGAGTTTGCATGTTCTCCCTGTGCTTGCGTGGGTGTTCTCCAGGTACTCTGGTTTCCTCCCACAGTCCAAAAACATGTATGTCAGGTTGATTGGTGACTCTAAATTGCCCATAGGAGTGAGTGTGAGTGTGTGAGGTTGTTTGTCTCTATGTGGCCCTGTGATGGACTGGTGACCTGTCCAGGGTGGACCCCTGCCTTTCACCCAAAGAGAGCTGGGATGGGCTCCAGCAGATCCCTGTGGTTAGGAATAAGGGGGTATAGATGATGGATGGATGTTGTAAATGATGTCTATTGCCTGTGTGACTGTATGAGTTATTGTGTTAAGGTGTATATATATAATATGTAATTTCTTGAGTAAAATTAGCTGAAACTTTACAAAAAATGACAAAATGACGATAATTTAACTAAAACTATGGGTTTTTATTAAAAGACAAAATTTAATAAAATAAGGTTCTACTTACTTTTCTTCTACGGATTGTACATGGTACAGCACTTTATTCAATAATTTACGTGAAACAGCGCCACAGCTGCATTGACTCCTACGCTGTGGCCACAAATGGTATGGCAGCTGTATGGTGTGCGCTCGTAAAACGGTTCTCTGTTTAATCATCCAATAAAAAGCCCAAATATTTACAACACTACATCTCATTGAATCAAAGCATATTAGGTCTTTGCATTATCAGTTATGTGTTAGGGGACTGATATATCAAATAGGCATGTTCCTAATGGAGTGTTTCATAGAAATTACACAAAAAGCGAATTTACCCCGCCCCTCTGGGAGCAGCAGCCTGGTAGCCAAACGCATCTTCCGTCACGCCATTTTCCATCGACGAGCCGATCGCGCTGGCAGGAGGATCGTGGATAGTCTCAGCTACGAATCGCAAAAAAGAAAACGGTAGGGTTTGGACGAAACCTTTAATCGTGTTGTGTACTGGAACTGCACATATATTGTTCAGCTTTGTGTGATTACTGGTATTTAATCCAACGTTACTGTTTAAGATCTGTGCTCGTTACCAGTGCCCCGCTGCCGAATAGTAGGCCTTGGCACGACGACAGCCATTTTAGCTGTTAGCGCTCATTGTCTCCAAATGGTCGAGGAACAAGCGAACCAAAATGTGAAACAGGCTCAGGCTTTTTTAAAGGTCGCACATAGATAATTGTGTTAGTTGGGTCAATAGTTGCTCCAATCAATTGGTCTGATGTTAGCGAACACGTTCAACGCCTTAAAGCTAAGGTTAGCTTTAGCATAGAGTGCTAGGTTTAGCGCTCCGCCAGAAAAGTAGGCCAAGCTGCTTTGCTAAACGTCTTTGTAGTTTAGATGATAAATGCAGGGGTTTTCGTGTAATGTTTATCAAATAACACGTTGTTTTTGGGTGGTGGACATTATTCAGTGGAAGATGTTGAAGTAAATGATGTAAGTTAGATTAAAAAAATGCACATTAACGTTCGTTTTTACGTCTCACTTCCGTGTAACGTGGTTTCATTTACTGGTTCAGTGTTTTCCAGTAGAAACGCGTAACCTCCTGTTTACATGTATTTTTTCATTTGTTTATAACATGTTAGAAATTATTAGTGAATTAAAGTTAACTTTACACAGCACTTTGGTCGTGGCTGTGTTAAAGTAGAAGCCACTTAATGAATTTTAAATGATCTGTGTGAGTAACTTAGTTTGTTTTTCAGATCCAGTCATGCATCGTGACTGTCCTCTCGACTGTAAAGTCTATGTTGGAAATTTGGGAAACAATGGAAACAAGACAGAGTTAGAGAGAGCATTTGGCTACTACGGACCTCTCCGCAGTGTTTGGGTAGCCAGGAACCCCCCAGGTTTCGCCTTTGTAGAATTCGAAGACCCCAGAGATGCAACTGATGCTGTGCGAGAGCTTGATGGAAGGTAAGAGACAATGAAATGATGAGAGACAGTGGCCAAAATAAGAGAAGCAAGATATATTTTTGCTACATGAGGACATTGTTTGTTTTATAGGACGTTGTGTGGTTGCCGAGTGCGTGTAGAGCTGTCCAATGGAGAGAAGCGCAGTCGCACTCGTGGTGCCCCCCCTTCGTGGAGCCGGCGTCCTCGAGACAGAGATGACTACAGGCGACGTAGCCCCCCACCTAGACGAAGGTGACCTACATGTTGTTTAACTGTGGCCAAATGACAAACGTTGGATCTATTCTTTGTTGTAAATGTGCTCCGTGAGTTACTGATTTCCACTCTCTTACTCACCATATATTTCCTGGTAGTTGTTTTTCCAGTGTAGGTATTGTAGTGTTATCTGCTCTGCTGATTGTACATTTGTCACAAATGTGTAAGGCTTGCAATTTCATCTTCATTGACATTATTGGTCATTTTATGCAGGGATCCGAACAGCAGATAGACCTTTATAACCAAATATGACGTGAAGACAACGCTAGGCTGAGATATACAGTGGGATCTAAAATCTGGCCTGCAAGACTTTATTTGTGTACATGTTTTGTGCACTCTCAGAAAGTCTTAACATTTGAGCTGCTTTAAAGTGGCAGATTAGATGACTGAAGTGTTAGGTAATTGGTAATAGGTAATTCCTATGTCAGAAGTGTAATCTGTTTGGGGGAAGAAAGTGCCAAATGTAATGCTTTTTTTTTCTTTTCATTTGAGGATGCTTTTTATTTTTCATCTATATTAATAAGAATGAAACCCGTTGCAGAGCCACCACCATGCCTCTTCTCACCACCCTCTGAGTCAATCAACTAGTCCTCTTTCAGCATCATGTGACTGCTGACCATCGTGCCCCAATCAGCTTGGCTGGTGCTGTCACATGACCCAGGCATGGCCAGTCGTCAGGTTGCACCAGCCCATTGGTTCCTCAGCATGCCGTTCTCAACCTCCTCCTCCTTCAACCTTAACCCAAAAGGCAGCGGCCCACCTCACATTCCCGACCAATCAGCGTATTACGTTCCCAAATGTCTACAACCTACCGGCAGCAGCCTTCGGCTAACCAATTAAAGCAGGAAAAAAGCCTCAGCCAGCCCCCATCTGCCTGCCACCTAATCACCTTGCAGCATCTGGCCAGTCCCATTCAGCCAATTCTACCTACCCGGCCGACAGTCTGCCTCCCTTTCGTCATATCTAGCTTGTTGAAAACCAAAAATACTAGTAAGTTTTCCTGCTTCATTCAGTACACTGCTGATTACAGTTTTGAAAGTGAAGAGACAGCTGGGTTGAAAAGGTTCCTTTTTTTTTTTTTTTTTTGGTTGTCATTTTGTCCACCACCACTACTGTAATTCGTTGTTTCAAAGGGGAATGGTCCCAACATCAAATGTCTGGAAAACTTCTCATGTCCATAAATTTCGATTATCAATAATCATCTGCTAGGTCCTGGGGCTCTGGGCAGTATTATGAGGTCACGCAAACCCCCCTTTGTGCTGTATGGTTGGTTTTAGCAGATTTTAATGGACTTTACTAGCCTCCATTTCCTTATGTTCTCCCTTGCAGTGCATTGGACTAGTTTCATGCTGATGGTGGCCTCTGTGTGTTTTTTATTCCCACACCAGGGCCAGTCCACAGTTCAGTGTTCAATGAGCTGATTGGCTCATTTAGATTTTTTTTAATGGGCTTTGAGGCAGAGACAGAAAAATCCCCTGTATAATTCTAGGACATGCTCTACTCCACCAGTTCATATTAAACTCTACAATGTAATTCATTCTGAAGAAATTTTAGGGTGTACCGTGGAGTAGGTGAACATCTTTGGGTGCTAGGTCCGTTGCCAATAATTAGTTTACTGATTGAGATAATTGTTTTCTGGAACAATGTCCCAGTCTTTTATTTCCATTTTGAGTTACGTATTGTTACGTATACGCGATAGGCAGAGGGCGAAAATGAAGAGGGCCCACGTTTATAAAAAAAAAAAAATAAAAGATTAAAATAGCGTGGAGCTCTACGGGCGATTCGCTGCATATGTCTTTGTTTTTAACACTTGTATTTTTCCTGCGCAGATCCCCACGCAGGAGGAGCTTCAGCCGCAGCCGTAGCAGGTATGTCAGCTTTCTGGTTTCTGTACAGTGGACTCAAATTGTTCAGCCCTGAAACTTGAATATAGGAGAGAAAACACGTTAAAGATATTCTGACATAGTCACTCAAAAATATTGGTAATGCACATAATGTTTTTAGGGCATTATTTTAGTGTTTCCCAGATGGAATTTCATGTAGTCATGCATCCATCATACCAGGGATGTGTATTTAGCAGATACTCGTTTGCATTTCAGCAAACTAATGTGTCCTTTCTTGTGAATAAAATTGAATCGGCGTTTACCTAAATGGGGTGGCTTGGCTTTTGCAGGTCTTTCTCCAGAGACAGGAGGAGGGAGAGGTCCCTCTCCAGGGACAGGAACCACAAACCTTCGAGATCCTTCTCTCGATCAAGGAGGTACTGATACGCTGTTGAGCTCTCTCAGGACTGTCATGTGTCTTAACGTGATAACTGTAAAGTTTAGAGATATGATCTGCCTATTTAAACTTCTGTTGATCCATTTTGGTTTCTAGAGAGCAGATCACTGAGAATAATGCTCATGTTTTTGTCCTTTCTCACAGCCGTTCCAGATCTAATGACAGGAAATAGGAATGTCTGTGAAGGGTGATGAAGATGAACGGTTGTACAGGTTTTGCCCTTTCATGTGATGGACTACAACGTGGCCATTAGGCCGTTTTTGTGTTGGATTTTTTTTTTTTTTTAAAGCAATCAAGCATTTTAGTATCCCTTCATCTTTCTTACTGTAGTTTTCAAATGCATTGAATGGGTGTGTGCGAAGGAGTGATGCCTCACCTAAGTCATGCCCATGTCGTCCTTCCTGAAAGAGTTGTGCCGCCCAGCATTCCAGTCCACTAGCTAATCTAAGCGCTTTGGTTATTGTCAGTGAATGTACCACGTAGTCCGACCTATGGTGTGAGTAGGTTCATTTTTATTATGTGAATGCCAGCATTTTTAAGGAAGGATTGGAAAGATGCGTAATAAAGTTCCTCCTTTTCTTAGTCTGTACAGCCAACTTGAAACTTCATACTGAAGGTTTGGTTTGATAGTTAATTTGTTTTAAAGGAACCCTCATTCAAGATGCCAAATTATGGCATTGATTTAAAAACAAAAAAAAAATGTAATGAACACAGGTCTGTGTATTTTTTTTCCACTTTTGTTTCGTTCTATGTGAAATTGTTACTCAATTAAAATTCTGGTTGGTTTAAAAAAAAAAAATGCTTAGTGTTTGTGTTTTTCTTGCACCTGTTTAGATACTAAAATACAGACACAGTGTCGTAAGCTCGTTTTTTCCACAAGAGGGCCCTGCTGTGCCTTCAAGTGTCTAAAGGGCTTTTTGTATGACAGTCAAGTCCTTCTGATTATATGACTGTGAACATCTTTGTGTGATAGCTCTGTTGCCAACAATCAATTAGTTTTCTGATTGTCCCAGAAAACAATTGTCTCAATGTCCCAGTCTTTTATTTCCATACAGGCAAAGTGCTAAAATGATTTGACTCATACAAATTAAGTGATTTAATTTATTTTACTTGTTGAAGGCCACGGATAGTTTTGCTTTTCCTTTGCTTGTTTTACATGTGCTGTCTTTATTATATATATTATATAGTGTTTCACTGAATTAAATGTATATTAGTGAATAATGTTGATGTGAAGTGACCGATGTTTAAGGTTTATTATTAAAGTGTGAGTTTCATATTTAAGTCGGACTGTAGATCTCCCATTGTTGGCTCTGTGGACCCTGCTGTTAACAGCAGTGGATCTTTCTGGATTTGTCGGGTGAAAGTGGTTTCACTTGTCCCCTGGTGCAGAAAGTCAAGGAGTCAAAAACCAACCTGGGGGTCCAGGTCCTGTATGGAGGGTTGTGTAATCCGGTTGAGAGAGTTTCACACGATAAGCTATCCAAACACGGCCTTCTGATAGTGTGAGTGGAGCCTGTCACGTTCTTGGGGACCCACAATAAGAGCCATACCTGTTACCTGGATTACATTAGTGTCTGCTGAGACTTGTCGTCCGTGTCTCCCACCGTCCAATCGTTGTTCTCGGTCACACCCTGAACGAGCCCACGGCTCCGTGTTCACGCATCGGCCCACGTGAACCGGCACGAGAGATGGACACGCTGCTCTCAAATCTGCGCGCGCTTTTCCACGAGTTACTCAAGCCCGAGTGACGTCGCTGACGCGATGACTCACGGTATCCATGGAGACGGGTCTCAGTCTTCGGGAGCCCGCGGGAATCCACCGAGAAACCTGCGGTATTTCCACCCACTGTTATGTAACAGGCGGCCCACGGAGGACGGAGGGTCTGGACTGGGAGAAGGTGCAGCCTGGTGGAGCTGATTTTAGACTGTTTCACATTATGGCTGTCTGTCGATTTATCTGTCTGTATTTCTATATATCTGTCTGTCGATCTATCTGTCTGTATTTCTATATATCTGTCTGATGATCTATTTGTATTTCTATATATCTGTCTGATGATCTATCTGTCTGTATTTCTATATATCTGTCTGTCGATCTATCTGTCTGTATTTCTATATATCTGTCTGTCGATCTATCTGTATTTCTATATATCTGTCTGATGATCTATCTGTCTGTATTTCTATATATCTGTCTGATGATCTATCTGTCTGTATTTCTATATATATCTGTCTGTCGATCTATCTTCTGTATTTCTATATATTTGTCTGTCGATCTATCAGTCTGTATTTCTATATATCTGTCTGTCGATCTATCTGTCTGTATTTCTATATATCTGTCTGTCGATCTATCTGTCTGTATTTCTATATATCTGTCTGTATTTCTATATATATCTGTCTGTCGATCTATCTTCTGTATTTCTATATATTTGTCTGTCGATCTATCAGTCTGTATTTCTATATATCTGTCTGATGATCTATCTGTATTTCTATATATCTGTCTGATGATCTATCTGTCTGTATTTCTATATATCTGTCTGTCGATCTACCTGTCTGTATTTCTATATATCTGTCTGATGATCTATCTGTCTGTATTTCTATATATATCTGTCTGTCGATCTATCTTCTGTATTTCTATATATATCTGTCTGTCGATCTATCTTCTGTATTTCTATATATATCTGTCTGTCGATCTATCAGTCTGTATTTCTATATATCTGTCTGATGATCTATCTGTCTGTATTTCTATATATCTGTCTGTCGATCTATCTGTGTATTTCTATATATCTGTCTGTCGATCTATCTGTCTGTATTTCTATATATCTGTCTGTCGATCTATCTGTCTGTATTTCTATATATCTGTCTGTCGATCTATCTGTCTGTATTTCTATATATCTGTCTGATGATCTATCTGTCTGTATTTCTATATATCTGTCTGATGATCTATCTGTCTGTATTTCTATATATCTGTCTGATGATCTATCTGTCTGTATTTCTATATATCTGTCTGTATTTCTGTCGATCTATGTCTGTACTTCTATATATCTGTCTGTCGATCTATCTGTCTGTACTTCTATATATCTGTCTGTCGATCTATCTGTCTGTATTTCTATATATCTGTCTGTCGATCTATGTCTGTATTTCTATATATCTGTCTGTCGATCTATGTCTGTATTTCTATATATCTGTCTGTCGATCTATGTCTGTATTTCTATATATCTGTCTGTCGATCTATCTGTCTGTATTTCTATATATCTGTCTGTCGATCTATCTGTCTGTATTTCTATATATCTGTCTGTCGATCTATGTCTGTATTTCTATATATCTGTCTGTCGATCTATGTCTGTATTTCTATATATCTGTCTGTCGATCTATCTGTGTATTTCTATATATCTGTCTGTCGATCTATCTGTCTGTATTTCTATATATCTGTCTGTCGATCTATCTGTCTGTATTTCTATATATCTGTCTGATGATCTATCTGTCTGTATTTCTATATATCTGTCTGATGATCTATCTGTCTGTATTTCTATATATCTGTCTGATGATCTATCTGTCTGTATTTCTATATATCTGTCTGATGATCTATCTGTCTGTATTTCTATATATCTGTCTGATGATCTATCTGTCTGTATTTCTATATATCTGTCTGTATTTCTGTCGATCTATGTCTGTACTTCTATATATCTGTCTGTCGATCTATCTGTCTGTATTTCTATATATCTGTCTGTCGATCTATCTGTCTGTATTTCTATATATCTGTCTGTCGATCTATGTCTGTATTTCTATATCTGTCTGTCGATCTATGTCTGTATTTCTATATATCTGTCTGTCGATCTATGTCTGTATTTCTATATATCTGTCTGTCGATCTATCTGTCTGTATTTCTATATATCTGTCTGTCGATCTATCTGTCTGTATTTCTATATATCTGTCTGTCGATCTATGTCTGTATTTCTATATATCTGTCTGTCGATCTATGTCTGTATTTCTATATATCTGTCTGTCGATCTATGTCTGTATTTCTATATATCTGTCTGTCGATCTATCTGTCTGTATTTCTATATATCTGTCTGTCGATCTATCTGTCTGTATTTCTATATATCTGTCTGTATTTCTATATATCTGTCTGTCGAGCTATGTATCATCTATCTATATCTGTATATTGATGTCTGTATACCTATCTATATATATATCTATATCTATAGATATATATAATCTATCTGTATATCTATTTAACAGAAAATAACCAATTTCAAAAAGGATTTGACATTTTTCTCAGTTTTCTGTTGAAAATATCTTCAGGATTTTACTTTTGATTTTTCTGATATTTGTTTGATAATCCTTCAGACCACAGCTATATCTTTAGCATTTAGACTAGAAGTGACTGAAACATCAGTTTTAGACAAATCCATGCACCAGTAACTGGAGTTCACATCTTGTTTGTGTAATTCCCACAAAAACGAAAGTGTAAAAATGAAAAAGAAAGTTGTGGTTACACGGGAAAGTCTGTTTCTTGGCTGTTTGCTGTGCAAACCAAAATCAAAACAGCACAACAAGCTGCATTTGCGGGCCCACGTTAGTTTGGCCACCAGGGAGACTAAACCAAATTTCAGACCGATCACTGACCATAGTGCCAAAACACTGTACAACATTTTTAAGTGCTTCATAATTATTTCATGACTGAAAATGATCATGGATACAACATTCACATTATGCATGTGACTGGCCATTCAAGTAAATCAAGGTGTATTCATGAGTGTATGTTGTAAACTAGACCACACTCTGAGACTGTCCTTCTGCAGATTCATTTTCTATAATGACTTGTTCACATGTGTATACAGCCTCCACTATTATATATATTGTATAATATATATATATCATATATATTATCACCTGTGCTTTGTTCACAAAAGCATCACACAACCACGTAAAAGTCATGTGTCAAAAGTACATACACGTTAAATAGGTTTAGTTGCAGGTACTAAAGCTGCTCCTTCGATGACCTTGTCAGTAAATGGTTAACTAAGTGGACATATGTAGTCCAGACAGTTTATGCTGAACCAAAGCCTGAATAAGACGAGGCCCAGCTGACAGATAATAAAACGTCTACTCAGCTGTAAAAATGCAGAGGGTTTGCTGTAGTGGGGGCAGCACGGTGGATTAGTGGTTAGCCCTGTTGCCTCACATCAAGAAGGTTCCTGGTCTGAAACCCATCAGGGGCCTTTCTGTGTGGAGTCTGCATGTCCTCCCTGTGCTTGTGTGGGTTTTCTCCAGGTCCTCTGGTTTCCTCCCACAGTCCAAAAACATGTATGTCAGGTTGATTGGTGACTCTAAATTGCCCATAGGAGTGAGTGTGAGTGTGTGAGGTTGTTTGTCTCTATGTGGCCCTGTGATGGACTGGGGACCTGTCCAGGGTGGACCCCTGCCTTTCACCCAGAGAGAGCTGGGATAGGCTCCAGCAGGTCCCTGGGACCCTGGTTAGGACTAAGGGGGTACAGATGATGGACTGGGGACCTGTCCAGGGTGTGTAATAATATAAAGCTGCTGGTCAGTCCGTCGTATTCTTCCATTTTGATTAAACGTCATTAACTAAGTACTAACTCAGTAGAAACCACCACTGAACATGGTGATGTGTGTTTCTTTGCTTTGTGTCCTGTCAGATTCACTGTGGGAAGCCGGAGGAGTTTTCTCTCCTCTTCCTGACTGGAAACACGTGATCCGGGACAGTCGCCCCTGTGCTCTGTCATGCGCACTGCAGGCAGACCCGGGCCGTGCTGGTCCGGGCTGAGCTGGAATTTCCTCCCATCTACACGGGAGCCAACTCTCACGTGTTCTCGTGTGTTTATCTGGCGAAATCCACGTGTGGGACCCACCAGACCCCGCCTCCGGACCGGAGCGGACGGTCCCCGCCCACCGGAGCGCATAAAAGTTTGGCCCGTGCCTGAGAGAAACTTGGAGACGCGAACGAGGAGCACGGGTTTACGGTTTCGGACTTATTCTGGGTCAGGAAGCATCAGCCTGGGGAATATCTGTCACATCGGAGCTGAAACCCAAATCCACACGGACACAAGGAACCGGCTTCATTCAGAGTCTGAAGTGAGGAGGATTTTCTGAGGACCGGACCAAATGTAAGTAACTGAGTCTGAAACTGAACTTGAAGTGAAATTCGGCTTCACTTGTTGAGCTTTTCTGGCTTTGGTTGGTGTGTCCAGCTGTTGGAACAGCTGCCTGGACTGAAATCTTGTCTCCAGGTCCACTTTCGTGTTTTCCGACCCATAGATGACTTTACTGACTAATCTGATCCGGATCCGAGTGAGTCCGGAATATTTTTGTTTGTTGATTGCCCCTGTGGCTGCTCGACACGAGCCGCAGCCTCACGTGCGGCGCCGTAGTAAACTGGGCAGGGTTTGCGCCTCCAGCTGCGGATCCAGCTGCGCCTCCGAGCTCGAGCCGGTGACTCGCTCTCCCGCCACAGCCTTGAATTGCTCCTCCCGGCGCCGCCCCCTGTCGTCACGTGTCGTCACGTGTTGGTGCGTGACGTGACTACACGATTCACCCCAACAACCCCGACCCAAAGACCTGTCCCCCTTTTACCCAAGACCGATGGTGTTTTAGTAGATGTTGGAGCCCATAGGAAGAGTTTAGTCTCAGAGAGGGGGGCCCCTAGAGGGGGCAGGGGGACAGGTGGTCCCCAGACCCCGCTGACATCAGGTCCTGACAGAGTCTGTGAAAAGGCGTCGAAGTTTTCAGACTCATGACGTTTGTTTATTCCTGTAAAAGTAATAAAAGTAATAAATGAATAATTGAACTGTGTCCATTTCACGCTGATTGATCTCAGGCTGAAGTTTGTGCTAATGCAGCTGCTTATCAGCTCATTTGCATATTTGAACATCTTGTTGACAGAATCTGCCTGAACCTGGAACAGTTTCTGTCCTCAGATAAAATATGACCTCCTTCATCAGGAATAAGCGTCAGCGTGTTATTACTGTAGTTGGGATGATCTGGCCTCGCCCATGGAGCAGGATAATTAGGGGGGCTGGTACGAGTTTCTGCTGATTGTTCCCTGAAATGGGAACCCAGGGACTCCTGCCCAGCCCTTCCTGGATGTGTGTAACGACTTATTATTCCCCTGAGACGCAGCCGATTCCTTCCTGTCACTCTTGCAGAGAAAGGCCTTGTCTCTTTCATACTGAAATAGTTTTGTGTGAGTGCGGTGCAGGTGTGTCGGTGTGACCCTTAGAGTTTCATGACTAGATTTAAGGGTCTGACATCCTGGTGCAGGCTCACGTGGAGCACAGTGAACCACCTACCACTGAGCGGATTGTCGCCCTGTGGTCTGACACTGCCACTTAGTGGAGACTTTCTGCAGTGCTCAGACCCTGTGCTGAGGACTTGCCCTTACATGTTTGTCTGAGACTATGTCCAGACATGTACAAGTGACTCACACGGGGCGGATCTGGTCTCCTAGTTATAAAGAGCTCTGCAGTGACACCAGTCTGAGATGCTCTGTGGGAAACCCAAGTCACCAGAACAATGGTGAGTCTAAGTTCTGTTTTAAATTTGAGGCCGTGAGAAGAAACTTCTAGGTTGTGTTTCGTTTAAGATGGGATGAGTTTGAATATTGAATTTTTGTATTTGAATATTTACAACATTCTTTGATAAGTGATTGTTTTAATCAGTTTTTAAGCCAAAATGCTGAACAGAGGATTCGATGTTTTTTGTCGTACGTGGCAACAACCTGAATTTCTTCTGGGTGAAAAGGAACGAGCAGCTGGTCCTGGCACCTTCAGTGTTAAAGCTGATCATTGCCCGGCAGCAGTTTCCCAAATTAACCAGTGGTGTTTTCTCTGTTGTCTGCAGTGTAGAATGATGGCTACTCACAAGCGGATCTTAAGCGCCCTGGGGACCGGTCCTGCTCGACGAAACCTGTTTGGACCCGTCGACCGAGAGCAGCTGCAGGTGGAGTACCAGACTGCCCTGCGGAAAGACGTGGAGGAGGCCTCACAGCGCTGGGGCTTCGACTTCATCTTGGATAAACCATTGGAGAGCAGTGACTTTCAGTGGGAGGGGATCCCAGGAACCGAGGTTCCCCTGCTCTACAGATCCTGTATTGTTGGTCTGGGTCAGGCAGGAGGTCATAGGGCGACAGAGGCAGCAGTTACCCCTAAAAGAGGAAGGGTGGAGCCTCCTCGGAGTGAAAAGGAGAACATCCCACATACACCAGAGAGATGTGCACTCAACCTGGAGAAGCTGGAGAAAACACCAGAGAAAAGCGAGAACTCGGGACTGAAGAGGAAGCAGACAAACATTACAGGTACATATTTCAATTTCCTGTCTTCACATTCACAGAGCTGTAATTTCAGGCGACCAGCATGATCTGAAATTCCTGATATTTATCCCAACAGATTTCTACCAGGCCAAAAGACGAGTAGTTGGGAAGCCACGCAAATCTGGCGAATGATTTTCAGTGCAGTTTACTCTGAGGTGCCAATATTCCAAGAAAACCACATGGACAGGTCTTCACTCAGGAATATTGCACTTTGCACAGACTCTGCTCAGCTTCTCACCAGGAGGTCCTGTACCCAGTGCATCACCTGCGAACAGTGAGGACCTCAGCTAGACATCATTACTTTAAGATTAATTAGGGTGCAGCATTCACTCAGGGGGGTTGGTGTTTTTCCCAGGGGTAAGAAGGGGGCATTTGAGCAGAGAGGATTAAGTGGATTTATACTCATTTGGATCAAGGGGTTGCCAGAGGGTTGAGGGACATTTCCTACTGTACATTCCAGCAGTCAGGTCGGTACGGGGAGATAAGCTGGACGGACACATTACTGTACACATCTCTCATGTTGATCACCATCAGTGCCTCACACAAGGAATCAAGGAGCGCCTGCGATAAAGCTGCAGAATGACTGGCAGTAGAAGGAATGAACGAAGCCTCTTGGCTCCTTTGTTCAAGTCCACTACTGTTTTTTACAATGTTTTTTATTGTTTTTCTTGAGGACCAGGGGTCATTTCGTACAAGCACTTCCTGTCCTGCGTTGTACTTTATATATCCAGCTGTGCGATTGTGTTTTTTCTACCATCATGCAATCATAGGAAAATGCTTGAGTTCTGTTCATGCAGCTGCTTTGCTTAGATTACGAATGACAGACATCCCATCATACCCTCTTCTATGCCAACTGAGTCTCACAGCAGCACGAGTCCCCTGGCCCAGCCTCTGACATGTGTACGGCACCACAAGATGGAGGTCGCAAGTGTAGCACATGTCTATGAAACACTTAAAAGCACTTATGTTCATTTAGATAATTAATTCAGCACACAGGCGATAGGTGGTGTATCCACAGCACCCACCATCAAACACCTTTACGCCATTTGTTCTGGAATTTAAAGCTAATTTAAAGGAAAATTAGGAGAAACTGTTCTCAGAAGCAAACGTACTACTCACTAAGCTACAGACGTTTATTTTTTGTGCAATTTGACATTTAATGTGTTTATTTTCTGCCTCAAAGAAAACAACTAGTTTATTGTTTCACAACACTTATTTATGTCCGTGTTGCCAAATCCTGCTGCTATTGGTTAATCTGAATGGGTGTTAAACCAGGTCACCACAATGTTAACCCTTACGAGCTGACAGCTTTATAATGTTCACTGCTGCAAATCAAAGCTAAACTAACAGCGTTGCCCCACACAGTGATGCCCTTATGTTCATAGACGCTTGTGCACAGCTGCTACGTTTTGTTTTTAAAAAATCTATTCTTATTTATTGTACGAAAACTACATTCACACAAGGAATGGTGGCTTGTGTGAATATAGCGTTTGTTTAATTATCATAAAATTCAAAATTGAAATAAAATGTTCAAATGAAGTTGTGTCATTCTGGCCTTACTGTTTTATTCTTTTTCTCAGGTAAGTATGATCAAGTATGTGTGCGCTGGTGTCTAAAATTAAAAGCATGGGTCATCATGTTCAAATGTAGTCGTAAGACTAATACTGACCCTGTTACTTATACTGAGTCAAATAATATACTATTAAATATTACAATATTGGAATATTTTTACTGATGCATTACTGTCTGTGAAACTGTAATATAGTTTGTAATATAATTTGTTTAGTGTAATTTATGAGTATTTTCACATAAATATTTATGCAGTGGTGTAAAAAAAACACAGTATTTGCCTCTGAGATATATTTGAGCACTGGAGAAAACTGGCAAAAGCAAAGTGGACCAAAAAAATCATCTTGTTTCAGTTCTGGCTGCAGTGGGTGAGAAACTATAAATGAAACTTAACTATTTGCTTTACTCCTACTCTGAGCTTAACTCCTGCTGTGCCTGAGGATCCTGTACTGAATGATGAATTTATTTACTCCTTTGAGTATGGATGAATTACTGAACGGCCCCATGGGGCACAGGCCTAGGGGCCCAGAGGGTCATGGGGGCCCCTAGAGCAGAAAACCACGGACGGGCCGTTGACTTCTGTTGGAAAGTCAAACAAATGACTAGAAAAGCCAAAAAATGAGAAGAATTGATGTAAAATTCTACAAATAAACAGGAAACGACACCAAAGACAGAAAACAGATGCAGAAATATGCAAAAGTAAAAGTTATAAAAAGTAAAAGACATAAACACAAAACAGGAAAACACAAACTGACTACAAGTCAGTCCATCATCCATCCACCAATCATCATCCATCCATCCATCATCCATACACCAATCATCATCCATCCACCAATCATCATCCATCCATCCATCATCCATACACCAATCATCATCCATACACCAATCATCATCCATCCATCCATCATCCATCCACCAATCATCATCCATCCATCCATCATCCATCCACCAATCATCATCCATCCATCCATCATCCATCCATCCATCCATCCATCCATCATCCATCCACCAATCATCCACCAATCATCCATCATCCATCCATCATCCATCCACCAATCATCCACCCATCCACCCATCATCCATCTATCCATCATCCACCCATCATCCATCCATCCATCATCCACCCATCATCCATCCATCCATCCATCATCCATCCATCCATCATCCACTCATCCATCCATCCATCCATCATCCATCCATCCATCATCCATCCACCAATCATCATCCATCCATCCATCATCCATCCACCAATCATCATCCATCCATCCATCATCCATCCATCCATCCATCCATCCATCCATCCATCATCCATCCACCAATCATCCACCCATCCATCATCCACCCATCATCCATCCATCCATCATCCATCCACCCATCATCCATCCATCCATCCATCATCCATCCATCCATCATCCACTCATCCATCCATCCATCCATCATCCATCCATCCATCATCCATTCATCCACCCATCATCCATCCATCCATCATCCACCCATCCATCCATCCATCATCCACCCATCATCCATCCATCCATCATCCACCCATCCATCCATCCATCCATCATCCATCCATCCATCATCCACTCATCCATCCATCCATCCATCATCCATCCATCCATCATCCATCCATCATGCATCCATCCATCCATCCATCATCCATCCATCCATCCATCCATCCATTCATCCATCCATCATCCATCCATCATGCATCCATCCATCATCCACTCATCCATCCATCCATCCATCCATCATCCACTCATCCATCATCCATCCATCATCCATCCATCATCCATCCATCCATCATCCACTCATCCATCCATCCATCCATCATCCATCCATCATCCACTCATCCATCATCCATCCATCATCCATCCATCATCCACTCATCCATCCATCCATTCATCCATCCATCCATCCATCCATCCATCATGCATCCATCCGTCATCCACTTATCCATCATCCATCCATCCATCATCCATCCATCAGGATTTTGTTCCTGTATTCAAATACCTGAAACCCCTTTTATGTTTTATGTTTCTTCTTGTACTACACACATTTTATTTCAACTCTAAATGTTCTTTCTTTTCTACATGTAATTTTTTTCTCTTTGAACTGAACTGGGGTTAGTTTTTATGATGGTGATGAAAGCTTGTTTTCCACTGTTTCCATTGTTTGATGGGTATCCTTCCACACACACACACACACACACACGCACAAAGAGGCTGTGAAAGCTACTTGAAGCTGAGCAGCTCAAACAGATCCCTGTTGTTGTGACAGCAAACTTTCTCTTCCTTGGTGAAAAGCAGCAGAAGCAAATTAAAGAGTGAGTCACTGCGCTGACAGACACCGTGTACTTTGGCACCGCACCACTGCAGCCCCACACCAGCACACACTGGGTGCATGCGCTTTGCTGAGGGTCCAGGAGATGAAGGGCCTGAGCAGGATCCGACACAGGCCCCGCTGTGATCCTCCCTCCTCCCTCCCTGAGTCTGCTCTGGCCTCAGCACTGAGGTACCTGCACGCCTGCGCCGAGCTCTCCCATCCCCCGCCCATTCTCCTCCATCATCTGGAGCTCCCACATCCATTATAGGACAGGGCCACTAGCATTTGCTTTTAGACTGAAAGAGACAGAGAACAGAAGAGAGAGAGGCAGGGAGGCGGAGGGGGCATGTGACACAAAGGAGAGAGAGAGAGACCTAGACCGGAGCGTCAGGGAGAGGGAGGCTGCAGATATCGATGCCACTAACAATGGAGCATTAGGATCCAGGGAGGTGACAGTCAACAAGCCACCTGGGGGTGAAGATATTTGAGGAGAGGGGCTCCTCCTCGGTGTGCACAGGGGGAGGAGGAGGAGGAGGAGGAGGAGGATGGGCCTCGAACACAGACTTGCAATGGCGCTGCAAAAATTGGATTAAAGCAGTATGGTAACGTTTCTAATTTAATTTATTGCTGTGCAGCTTGTGTCTCATCCTCATGTGCTCGCATCCATCGGCCGCCTGTCCTGTCACAGTGTGTCTCCTGCACAGGCTTGTCCTCTTCTTCTTAAGCCATCTCCATCACTGCAGCCCTGCTTCTCTTCCAAGCTCCGGGAGGCGGAATTCATCACAGGACATCACCATGTGCCTTTTTAAAAAGACGCCGTGAGATCCGAGCATCATTGTGTTGTTTTGCTGTGTTTGCATCCGTGCACACCTCATCCTCCTTATCGCAGCACCATCGCTTACACACCTCACTTTGTGTGGCTGCAGTCACCTGCTCTCCCCTCCATTACAATGTGATTTAACCCACTTTGCTGAAGAAAATTAACACCGACTGCTTTCAGCTCTGCTTGATTTCTAATGGCACAAGCAGCTTGTGCTCATTTCACACAGTCACGCAAACAGAATATAAATAAATCCTCGCACTGTCCCGTGTAGAGAATTAGAGCAGCGCTATGTGATGTTTGCCTGAGCTGGGTCTGATTACAGTGTTTGGCATCAGAGCTTCATTAACAATCCCACCATCTGCCAACCTATGGATATATAACACTGACCAAGGGAATCCCCTCGTTGGCCAGGGATCCACAGGGATCTGTTTGTATGTTAGATTTTCTAATGGAGAAGACAGGGAGACGTTTAGGATCAGACAGAAAGATCCAGAACACACATGAAGAGAGTCACATAAAGGGTCAACGTTTCACTGTCATCACAGTCATTGTTTGAATGACCATGTACTATATATGTTCACAATATTTCAAAGGAAACGTGTTTTAGAGGAGGTTGTTTGTATCGAAGCTGAGTTTCCAGACTGTGCAGGGCAGGAAGCAGTGTAATTATGTGTCATCTAATTAATGCATGATGGCCTTTCTGTGTACTCTGATGCCTCCACCAAATCAATTACCAGCAAAGCCACCAGGGGTGGAAAGAAACTGCAAGTACTCTCATTTATGTGCTATTTTTATCCTCGGGAACAAAGTTCTGAGGATGTTAGTTCAGTTTTATGTTGGATTGACCAACGTTTGTGGATTTCCAAATACATTTTGTAGAATAAAACAACTCTGTGTTTGTTCATTTTTAATTTATTATTAGAAATCCTCAATATATGTTGAATTAGTAGAGAAATGTTACATGTTCAGCTGAACTGCTGACTGAAACAAATGAGTCACAGCTCTACCAACACTTTAATTACAGTATTTTCCTATAATTAGGTCAAAATTACTGGGGTCTTCCAGGACAAACCTTTGCAATATTGTGCAGAAACTATGGACCCATGAAATAAACCATTACTAACATTTGACATATGATTATTTTTGTAACGCCAGTAATTACACAGGAGCATGGAGTCAACATCAGAGTACAATGTTTAGATTAACTTCATGTTGCCTGTTCTTTCAGAAATACTTTTTTTAGGAGGAAAAAGACAGATTGCAGTGAGTCACAGTCAGGATTGTACTCCGGCCTTTTCATAGCGCCTCAAAATAATCTTCAACAGACCTACATTTGCACTTGAATAGATTCATCTGGACTCGTAATATTCCTGACAACCTCTCCCCTCCTCCCCCCAGCTGGACAAGAGCGAGGTGGCAACTCTAGGCCTACCCTCCACAACCAGCCACGGAGGCTCTGACAGCAACATCAGTGCAGACGGAGCAGGGGCAGCGTCCGGGGTCGTGACCGGAGGCGCTGAGGGTTCGGGGACCGGCGAGCCACAGCGGACTCGTGCTGCTCTGGAGCACCTGCAGCAGAAGATCCTGAAGGTCACGGAGCAGATCCGCGTGGAGCAGGAGGCCCGCGACGACAACGTTGCAGAGTACTTGAAACTGGCCCACAATGCAGACAAACAGCAGGCGTCCAGGATCAAGCAGGTGTTTGAGAAGAAGAACCAGAAGTCAGCACAGACCATAGCGCACTTGCACAAAAAACTAGAGCACTATCACAAGAAGCTAAAAGAGATAGAACAAGTAAGTGAGAAAATGGGTGCGTGTGAGTGAACATCGTGAGCACATGTGAACAAATGTCTTATATTTGTGAGGACATTTGTGTCCAAATATAGACTGATGATTCTCATCTCCTAACACTTATTTAAAATGATGCATCATCCTGTGTCTCACCTAATTCTCTGCAGGGCCTGCTCTCCTTATCTATCTCCCTACAGTTCTATCCCTTAAACCTAATCACCTCTCTCCTACCTTTGAGATCCTCCACTTCTCTTCTTCCTTATTTCTCTTCCCTCTCTACAGAATGGACCAGCCCGGCAGCCCAAGGATGTCCTGCGGGACATGCAGCAGGGATTAAAGGATGTGGGGGCCAATGTTCGTGCTGGGATAAGCGGTTTTGGAGGTGGAGTAGTTGAAGGGGTCAAAGGTGGCGTGTCTGCCCTCACTCACACAGCCGTGGTCTCCAAGCCGAGGGAGTTTGCCAGTCTTATCAGGAACAAATTCGGCAGTGCAGATAACATCGCCCACCTAAAGGACACACTCGAGGACGGAGTCGGGGGTCACTCTGAAGATACCCCCACACCTCGTGCGCTCAGTGGAAGTGCCACTCTGGTCTCCAGCCCAAAGTACGGCAGCGACGACGAGTGCTCCAGTGCCACATCCGGCTCAGGAGCAGGCAGTAATTCTGGGGGAGGAGGTGGGATATTAGGGCCAACAATGGGGAGTCCCAGACTGGATGGACACCACCACCACCACCATCACATGCACAGCTCTTGGGACTCTCTACTTGAGGGCCTACAGGAGATCAAAACCAGCCAGGCACACATGGAGGACGCCATCGAGGACATGAAGGGTCAGCTGCAGAGCGACTACTCCTACATGACACAGTGCCTGCAAGAAGAGAGATACAGGTAGCGATCCCCCAAACCTTTGGCTTAATTTGTATAATCCTCACAATGTAGCAGTAACACTGGCAATGTTCTATGTCATCAAATCCCATGAAAAGACTGAAACCAACACGTGCTTGTCTGTAAATAAACTGCAGTGTCCCATGCTTCATAAGAATATGTTCAAAATTAGATTTCTCCTGCCTTTAACATGTTTTTTGTGATTCTTAACAGGATTCTTGTGTGTGTCTGCATCTAATACTCAGGTATGAGCGACTGGAAGAGCAGCTGAATGACTTAACGGAGCTGCACCAGAACGAGATGACCAACCTTAAGCAGGAACTCGCCAGCATGGAGGAAAAAGTGGCCTACCAGTCCTACGAGAGGGCGAGAGACATTCAGGTAAAAAATCTGCTGCATTAGTTGTAGACATTAAAGAACAAGCAGACTGGAGCGCAGTAGGTCTACTTCACTGATAATAAGAGCGCAGTAGGTCTACTTCACTGATAACAAGAGCGCAGTAGGTCTACTTCACTGATAACAAGAGCGCAGTAGGTCTACTTCACTGAGAATAATACAGTAGTTCAGGTGAGCTCTAGCTCGCGTAGTAAATCTGAGTGCAAAGGAGAAAGTCCACTGACATTGTTGTATGTGAGGAAGTCCGCCCAGGCAGGTCAGGGTGTGGACGTGGAAGACCACCTATGTTAAAGTGATTTTTTATTTTTATCCATGATTGTTTCACAAACCGTACAGTGTCTATTATTTTAACTGTGAAGGGAACAAGGTCCCACCCACTTCAGAAGAGCTCAGGCAACAGCAAAATCTGTCCTGTGAAATAACAAAAATATAAAACATGACAACATTACACATGTAGGACCCCATCTCCTATAGTGAAAAGCTGAGGAAGTTCTCATGACCTTTAATACAAGCTATGCTCAGGGACAATAAAACACACCTTGATTACTCTTTCTGTGGGCCCATGCACGCAGGAGGCTGTGGAGTCCTGCCTGACCCGCATCACCAAACTAGAGCTGCAGCAGCAACAGCAACAGGTTGTGCAGCTGGAAGGGGTGGAGAACGCCAACGCTCGGGCTCTGCTGGGCAAACTCATCAACGTCATCCTAGCGCTCATGGCTGTGCTGCTGGTCTTCGTCTCCACTTTGGCCAACTTCATCACCCCACTGATGAAGACCCGAGCCCGGGTAGCCGCCACCGTCCTGCTGACCCTGCTGCTCTTTGTCCTGTGGAAGCATTGGGACTTTGTGGAGCTGTGGCTGCTGCCCAGCTGAGCTGCCTGCACGAGACTCCAGAGGGGACCAGAGTCACGAGCTGGTTTTAACTCCACCGCTAAATGTTCAGAAACAGAACGAGAGCCGCTGCACTTGTTTCCTCTGAGTTTAAAGCGAGGACAAAACATGGCACTTTCAGCTTAGGATCGGCCGACAGAGTGTGTTTGTTTTGTTTACAGTGGAAAAAGACAAGACTTCATCTCATCTCACCCAGATCCGTTTGTGTTGATGACGAATCATCGATTGCATTGCTGTCACCAAAAGTTTCTTGCTAGACATCACTGGATTGTCTTTTCTAACTATTTATGACACTTTAATAACAAAGACTAGAGCAACTTCTAACGGCTGTAAAATGCTGATCATGTTTGCTGTGACCTTCATGTTGAAGCTTTAGTATATTTAAGAGGAAAAGGTTTTCTTCATGAATGTTTCGTGTCCGTGCATGTCCACTGAGATGCATCTGGCTGGCATGAGTTGACGTTTCAATAAGGACAAAATTAAGCTGTAACTACCATTTTGTTCAGTGTCATTTCTGATTTGTTTCACATCCTGTTCCTGGTGTTGAAGCTTTTAGACGCATTTCTTTCTTTTTGGATTTTTCTTGAAGTGGGAAGAACAAAAACAAACACTGATCTCTGATAAAACACAGCATATTAATTCAGCTCTGTAAAATCCTTTCTGTTCACAAATGCTATTTCATAACCAACTATTGTGCTACTGCTTCTATCCACAGTGTCACATTATCTGGCATGTCAAACTGTATCAGAGTTTATATCCAGGTTGCAAAAAATAATTACTGCTGTTTTATTAAACAATGTAAGAAATAAATAATTTCGTATCTTAGGCTAATCTTGGATATATCCTTATCATCCTTTACTGAGTCTGAAACTTACATTTAAATCTTTTTAAACTAAGTGAAACATCTTAAGTGCTAGAAATAATAATTTTAAATAAACTTTAAAAGGACTGTAATGGAGGTGGTGGACCAAAGCATTAGAACATATTTGTACTGACATAACGATATTTTAAAATTGTATATTCCCTTAATATTATTAAATAGCTGATAATGAATAAAATAATATGTTCAAGTAAAATGCATTATCATGAATCTTCATGATGCTGCTGACTTTACATAATATCATCAGAATAAAACAGTGGACTTTAAACCCAAATCACATGCTCTCACCACTGTGAGGAGAACATGTGATATGGTGCTCAGCATTTAGCTGAAATGCTAATCTCTTGCTACAGCAGCAAAGAGTCGTAAAGACTCAATGTTGACGCCTGCTCACTTCAGGTAGCGTTAGCATTAGCCACCGTAAGATACTGGTCACAGCAGATGAAGTAAGGCTGCAGCAGCAAAGCCCCTGAGTGTGTTGAGCTGAACAATGGTGTTTCATTTATACTGAAAAGGACATGTTGAATCTTTCTCAACAATTACAGTCATAACTACTTTTAAAATAATAGTCAGAAAAGACAAAAACAAATTTGGACAGGGGGCCAGTCCACTGTAGAGGAGATGAATAATCTTCAGAGGTTATTTACATTTAATGCCCTCTAACCAGCAGCATTTTCATCTGGATTACTTTTATTCCACATTTCAAATCTTTAAGAAAACACTAGAGCAGCAGAAATAACCGGAGGCTTCAGAGCAGCTGCAGGTCCATCTGCTAAGCCAGTGGATTAACTCAATCCTACTTCACTGTATCTGTTGCAGCCATGCTATTCATTTGTGAAGAGATGATTGGCAGCACAGGTTTCTGGGCTTGATTTGGAAACACTGAACATACATATATATATATATTTATATCTTAACATGTATGGTGCAGGCTAAATGAATGAGGCTACATACAAAAGTATATGAACCCTCCTCCATCTTCGTGCTTTAGAGAAGCTATAGAGAGAAAAAAGACAAAAAAACAAAAAAATTTGTTTTGTCTTTTTAATAATTACTGCCAGGCAAAACCCATATGACCATTACATTTATGACAGGTATTCTTAGAGTACAGGACAGAACTCAAGGGGATCAGAGCCAGTGGCATGGCCACACCTGACCACTAAAAAGTAAGACATTCATCGTCATTAGATTGTTCCAACTTTTACATAAAGTTCACAAATGTAATTTGCATCTGACTCGTATCAAACACAAGAGGTTTTCTTGATTAACTAGCAAATTTTAAAGACTTTGATAGAAACAGCAGAGTAGAAAAAAATGTTGTATAACAAGCAGAATTCCTGATTTTATCTTAATTTCCTGTCAAGATGCAAGATGTATAATATTGCTTTCTTACTCAAAATGGGTACCCCAATTCTCCCAAAAACACATTCTTCAGTATCGCAGTCTGCCCCTCCGCTCATTTTCAGACTCCTGCAGGTAAAACAGGTGCAGAGTCTCTGACCCGGGCTCAGACTGGTCTAACCGTTTAACCACAGAGGGAGCTGCCATGTAAAGGAGCTAGAACATGAACAATCACAAAGATTAGACCAACAGTAATAGCCCCTCTTCTAAAGTGCAGCTTTCCATTATTCATAATCAATCAAGTGTCTAAAACTCATACTTTTTGCTTCTTTTCATGGAAACATAGAATGACTACAAAAATAAACTAAAACAAAAACTATTCCTGTTCACTGAGAGCGCACACCGTGGCCTCGAGCCTAAGACACAGTATCCAGTCACAGCAGTACAATTGAGGAGAGGACATGATAAAATACAAATGACACAAGGATGAGTATTAAAAGTTTCCAAAACGGACATTTTACAATAATTAAAAAATCTGAACAGAAGGCAACACAGAGTCTGGAGTTTTGTCTTTTCTATCACTAGACTCCTTTCATTCAAGTGGAACGATGATGCTGAAAGATGTACCTTTTATAGAACAAATGTACAGTTACATATAAAACACACGTTAGCAACATTACTCCAGAATCCGCGTTGCCTTTGAATGTAAAATGCTGTTTCAGAGAGTGCCTGGTTGTTTCCAGACTCAGACACGAGCCTGATTGTTTTTTAAAAACACGGACACACAACTTGGTGTTCAGCAGGACAGAGTCGGACCTGCCCCCACAGTCTTCAGGCCATAAACCAATATGCTGGTCCCACAGGCTGATAAACCTGTGGCATCATTTATGAAAAGGTTTTTGATTGCTGAGAGAATTCTAATACAAATCCACCAATTGTAATTACTGAATTACAGTATGTATAGTCTGATTTTCATTTTTCTCATCTGGATTATGCAGCTAAAGTTTTCACTTTGACTCATGATAGCAGTTGCTCTACTGCCCTCATTGCTATCCTCTTTTTTTTTTGTTTTTTTTTTTTAGCAAATCATCTTAAAGTGACCGTTTAATGACATCTGGGAAAACATCAGAGAACATTTTCATAAATGCAGCCCTAAGTTGTCACGTACAGGTCGACATCACAGCGAGAGGTGCCTAGGCAGACCTCTGGGTATAGAAGAGAATATAGGCCTGAGTGTTGCACACTTCCTCCACACTGCAAACCTTCATCTCAGAGTCATTACAGTGGACCCAGAAACCTGCGGATTAAAAGATAAACTAGGTTAAAAATGCAAAGGAACACAGGGACGTCACGTGTTGACGAGTCCAGCTTCTTCCTCACCTCCTTCTGTATTGTAGCAGTATGCGGTATAGTGCCCTGAGCCGAAGCCTTTACCATGATGCATAACTACAGCAGACAGATCGTAGGTGTAGCCTCCTCTGTGGACAGAGTGACCTGAGCCTGTGCAGCAGTATGGTTTGATGTTCAGAACCTGGTCAAAGGCCACATGGACGCCAATTTTCTCCCTGTGGTTCCGCCCCGACCATCTGCAATACAACAGAGACTCGTTAGTATCACAAGGAAAATAAATCCTGCTGTTTGAAAGCATTTCAATATGGGCTAGAGCAAATGAGAAATACCAGCACTGGTCTTCTTAAACCACTGGAAATGTTTAAATTATTAATTCAGAAGTAAACACAACAAAATCAGAGGCACTTGCCTGAAGCGTTTGAGGTGCAGCCGTAGAACCTGAGGTAAGCGGTAGATCAGAAGCTGCTTACATGCCTCTGACAAAACTAAGGGTTTGTGGGATGATTTCCGTCTTCTTTCTGACAAAACATGAAATAATATGATGGTGAGCTAATCAAAATATGCACATTTCTGCTGTGAGGTTTTCATTTCAGCCCCAAAGTTACAATTTGTTACGACATATTAGACTTTTCAAACAGTTAAACATGATGCATGTATTTCATAAAAGCTTCCTAGTTTTCAAGTCACTGCCTCGTCAAACACACTGTCGGCTAACACCCCTCACATCACCAATGAGTGACTGTCCTCATCCCCTGCTCAGTCACTGGTTGAAGAGATAACGGGAGAGGAATAGTGGCCTCAAAGCCTCTGAGTCTGAGTCTGAGTCTCTTATTATCTGCTGTCTTCAGTTTAGAAACCGTGGTACTAACTGTTGCAGTGGTTGCAGGCATAGATGTTGCCTTCAAGAGCCTCCATTTCTGTAAACTTGGACAACATCTCAGTGAGGGTGCAGCTGCGCTGGTAAGCTGTGGAGGCTGAGCCTTTGTCATTGCTGTGATATCTCTCAGGAAACTCCAAAGACAAATCCCAGAATGGCTCAACTGTGTTAGACTTGTGCTTACAGGACAAACACGTCACCTGGAAAAAAACACGCAGCAAGAAGAGAAGAAAAACAGGTGAGCACAAAACTGCTAAGCTGCTGCGATGTCTGTTGAGACGAGTCTTCATTTTAGAAGTGAAGTAGGTCTCCAAGGACAAAACAATGAGATTTTTAGAAAGTCACAACATCATTTCTGAATGAAACTGAACAGAAAACATCCTAATGCAGAAGTGCCAGGAAATCAGTCTAGTTTATACACAATCACAATCCTGTGGCTGTGCAGTGCTAATTAGACCCATGTTTTCTGAAACACAACAACACAACAGTCTGATCATTCTGGCCACTTTAAAACTATATATAAATCATGTCTGATGTGTCGACAGTCTCACCTGACTGAGTAGCTGCCCATGAAAGATGGTGTTAAGAACCTTTAGCACCTGCTTGGATAGTTTCCTCTTAGTGATGGGAATAACTATTCTACGTTTGGACCCCTCTGTGTCCAGCTCCTGCTGCACCTTGTCCAGCAGTTCACACAGGAACTCCTGGGCGTCCTGCTGGTCATACCCACGGAAAGCTGGGATGAGGTTCCACACGGAGTGCAGCATGGCAAAGGGGGACACCAAAGACCACCGGCCTGACCACATAACCCTGAAAAGTGTATGCAACTCATGGCACAGAGACATCTGCTGGCGGGTGGAGCAGCGAGGTTCTTTGGGCTGGACCAACTCGGCAGACGGCGGAGAAGGGGGGGCACTTTCTTTTTTGCCCACCGGCAAATTCCAACAGCCTGCCTTCCCCATGCGTCCGAGAGGGCATCCTGACAGCGCTGTGTTACCACTGCTGACTACGCCTCCTGTCACCCCCTTCACCCCCTGGGAGTGATTGGTTTTGGCCAGCAGCTCCTCAGTCTCACACAGGTCCAAAGTGAGAAAACACTCCCTGAATTTCTGCAGGTGGCTCAGCACTTGCAATATTGAGTTCATGTAGCACGTGTTCCCCAAGTTGCGCAGACCAGTGACACCCGGAGCGAGCCTCCGTCGTGTTACCGCATGCGTGGAGTAGTATCTCCTCGGTTTAGCAGCTCTGCCATTCGGAGGAGCCTTACGGGACAGGGTTAGAGGGGAAGGCTTCTTGGGAGGAGGAGGTAGGCGTTCTGGAGGGTCGCGAAACTTGCGAGGAATGAGTGTGATGGTTGAACGTGGCGCCTGAGTAAGAAGCCTAGCACTCTTTCTGGGAGGTACATTGCCAAGCTCTTCCAAGAGTCTCCTTTTTACCTCTTTCTTTTGTCTTCTAGCTTCCTCAAGCTTTTCCTTGCGTTGATTCTGTAGCTCCTGATGTTTGCTGATCCACATTCGAAGCATTTTCCCCAGGAGCGCTTTCCTCCTGTATCGTAAGGCCAGCTGCATGGCAGGCTGTGGCCCGCCTTCCCCGACCCAGGGGGTGCACTCGCCCCCGGTCGAGGAGCGTAACGAGCGTCTACCTGGGCTCCGCACGGTAGAGAGCGCCCCTCTGAGGAGTTTGAGGTCTCCCTCTGCGTTATCGTTGAGTACATAGTCCCCACAGGCAAAGCAAAAGACATCAAGCTCCCGCACCTCCATAGCCAGTGGGTGGTGAGACTCCTGAAAGTGTTTGAGTGAGTGCTCCTCCATGAAGCGTCCGCAGGCCACGTGGGAGCATTTGAGGCAGGCCCACACTGAATCGGTGGTGCTGCAGTCCACGCAATGCCATTTTTGAGGATTTAGGATGGAATGGTCGTGGCCCAGACGAAGGCGTCCCACGTGCTTACAACGATCCATCTCGCCAAATACACATGTGGCCTCAGTGACAGGACACACGTCCTGTAACCAAGCAGCGACTCATTCTGAAGTCTGAGTTACAAAGGAGGAGATTGGAGAAGATTAAAGACTGACAAATACATTCTGCTCTTATTGCTGCAGACACACCATCGGTCTACAACGTTCAAAATAAAAAACATGCCAACAACGTCCCAAACAAACACAAAACCTACTGTGACTGTTGTTTCCGTGATCGCGTTTGGAACAATACATCACAACATCTGCAGAAAGGTCAGCAGCAACATTCAGCTCGATCAGATCATGTCGTCTGTCACCAGCAGCACCAACGGGAACGTTCTGCAAAACAGCAATGAAAACAAACTGAGAGTCGAAGCTTCGACAGGAACTGCTCTCACTTTTACCAACAGTTGTTTCATTAAATAACAAGTCGAGCATTTACCGAGGAACATGTTCCTACATTTCAAGGTTACCAAGCACCTGGGAAGCCTCCAGGAAACACACACTTTTAAAATGAAAAGGTAAAAGTCCAAAAGATCCGTGACTCACATTTTACTGAACAAAAACTGCTACAGCATGAACCTGAGAGACTGTTATTATTATTGACTGTTATTGTTGTTGACTGTTATTATTATTGTTAACTGTTTTTATTGATGACTATTATTAACTATTATTGTTGTTGACTGTTGTTATTATTGACTGTTATTGTTGCTGACTGTTATTATTATTGTTGACTGTTATTATTAACTATTATTGTTGTTGACTGTTATTGTCAACTCTTATTATTGTTGACTGTTATTATTATTGTTGACTGTTATTGTTAACTGTTTTTATTGATGACTATTATTATTAACTATTATTGTTGTTGACTGTTGTTACTGACTGTTATTCTTAACTGTTATTATTGTTGTCGGATCTTGGTACTGGCACATGTTTGGACCTCCGGCTGCATCAGTCCGAGCTTCAGACCCGCAGTCTGGCTCGGGCTGCCCGGTTCCTGGCGCCATGCTAAGCTGCTCCACATGCCCGTGCGGAGCCAGAACAAAGAGCCGATGGGGGGCCACTCTTTCCGGGACCAACTTTGTCGGTCCGGGGCTAACATGAGTTAGCTAACGGAGCTAGCCGCTCGGGGCTGCGGCGCCTTCGCCCGAGCGTCGCCGATAATCCGCTGCAAAACGCGGACGCGTGTCCGGGCTGCAGCCGCTGCCCGCCCCGGTAGCTAGCCTTAGCACGCCGCTAGCGGACAATCGAAGTTAACCTACCGGGTGTTGTCGGTCGCTAACGTGAACTACCGACGCGGCTTTAGCTCGCTAGCGACCTGCGCCGTTAACCGTCTACAAACTCCCCGGTGACATCCGCCACCGAGACCGGTTAGTGCGGCGTCACTAACACCGGGCCTCAGTCCTGCTCCTCGGTAACACCTGATAAGGGAAAAGCTCGGTAACGTTACCGTCGCCAGCATCCATCCATCCGGTACACTCGGTGCTGCTTGTTGTCCTCGCACATTGAACAACCCAACTCTCGATCCGAGCCCAGACCCGCCGCTCTCATTGGACCGGGACTCAGCGCCAGCCGGGCTCTCATTGGCGGAGCGGCGGAACAACAGGCAGCAGGGTGGACCGACCGTCCGTCCGCCCCCTCACCGAGGCCACATGGAACAATGACCGGAGCGAGGAGGACGACTACCCCTGGGCCGCCGACCCCGGTGTCCACACCGAGTCCACCATGTCTCATCTGGTCTGCAGCAACCTGGTCCGATGCGGCTTTTACGCACAGCATTGGGCGACTCTGGTGTTGGAGCTGGGGGACACCATGTGGAAAGGACCATGTGGACCTGTGGACTCTGTTACTGCAGATACTTGGATTCACTTGTTACAGGGTCAAACTGGGGCCAAAGGTTAATCCAGCAGCTGCAGTGGACATGCAAAGTTCTCAGGGTGTCTTGGCTCCCTACAATTTGATGTTGACTACAAAACTAAAAATGTAAAGACATTCAGAACAATGACTTTAAATACCTCGTTACCCAGGAATTGAATTAATGAAAACATTAAATGGATCAGAGGTCTGATCCTCAGGTCATGTCTCTGTGTCTTTATCAAGGGAAGCTCTTAATGTTCCTAATAATCACTAAGAAACACTTTGGACACCAAACATCTAATAAGACGAGCCAAGAGAACCTGCTCTGTAACATGTCGTGAGAAGATTTTAACACCAAAAGAAGATATTTGAAATACGTGTAGGTTAAGTCCAGTATCATAAACAAAGACTGCAGCCACTTCCTTCAGCTCTCTTTAATGCAAGATGCCTTTATTCAATTGGAGGGTGTAATGCAATGGTGAGGCTTCAGGAAGGAAAGTAAAAACCCACGTTTTACCAAAAAAAAAAAAAAAAAACAAAAAAAAACCATAGGACCAGAATTAAAGCAACATCATAGATAAAAAAAAATAGATGTTTTCATTCCAAGTCAACGCACATTAGTTCCTTGAATTTGCAGTTTACGAAGTTTGTTGAACAGCTCCAGGTACTGAGTCATGGTGTCAATGCAGTCAGCTGGGGCAAAGAGTCCTTCGGGTTTGGCAGCAAACACAGACGGCAACTCGGGGACGCTGGCTCCAAGAAAGGACTGCATGAACTCCTTCATGAGGTTCCAGCAGTCCCCGGGAACCACACAGGGGCAGTACTCCACCTGAGGAGGGACACCAAGAGTTAACGTAGTGAAAGAGTAAAATCTCTGCTTTCATTAATAAAACTAGGTGCACATACCTCTACTGATATCCCCCTGGCACTGGAGCTCATTGTTACAGTACCAACTTTTATCAAGAAGTCACAGTAGCGATATCTTGAACCACGACACTCCACCTTGTGGGCCTTGGCATTCTGGAAGTGGCTTTTTAACTTCACCATGAGGACGTCAAAATTTGGATCAGCTACTAGGCAGGGCCCGCCTTCAAACAGAGCCATGCAGCTCAACGGGGTCTCAGAGTTGTGCATTACATATAAGAGCTTAGACGGCTGACCTGTAACAGACAGGCAGGAGTTTATTTTCTCCAGTGTCCAGTGTATTTAAGTACATTACAGTCATTTCCACTTTGTAAGTTCATTTTGGGTTCCAACATAATGTTTTAAATTCATAAACATATCAAACTCTGACACAAGCAGCAGTGAAGCACCGATTTAGTCAGTGGCACATGGGAAGTGTAGTCTACAGCAGTGGACTCACCACAAACACTTGTTACCACAACAACATCACTGAGTGAAGATCCATGTTGAGTGGATGCTAATTTACTCTATTGTTATCGAGCAATTCCATCCATCCATCATCTAGACCCCCTTAGTCCTAACCAGGGTCCCAGGGATCAGCTGGAGCCTATCCCAGCTCTCTCTGGGTGAAAGGCAGGGGTCCACCCTGGACAGGTCCCCAGTCCATCACAGGGCCACATAGAGACAAACAACCTCACACACTCACACTCACTCCTATGGGCAATTTAGAGTCACCAATCAACCTGACATACATGTTTTTGGACTGTGGGAGGAAACCAGAGGACCTGGAGAAAACCCACACAAGCACAGGGAGAACATGCAGACTCCACACAGACAGGCCCCTGATGGGTTTCAAACCAGGAACCTTCTTGCTGTGAGGCAACAGTGTTAACCACTAAACCACTGTGCTTTACTGAGCAATTATTATTTTTTTATTATCAATCATTCAGTGAATTATTTTTGATCACCAGTTACTCATTAATGTATAAAATACTTTAAAATGTTATTATTAAATGATTTAAATTGTTAAATCTGCTCATTCCAATTTCCCAAAGCACCAAAGTCTTTGCTAGTTTCGTTCTACTCGTTGTCTTGAGCATATTGAATTTATAGCAAAATAAAACTCAGCTATTAAGAAACAGGGAATATTGTCATTTTGTCTTATTTAATAATATGACTTCAATATTACCGCTGACATTTCCTGTGGCATGGTACGTCTCACAGTCTACACAGAAGCTGCCCTGCTTCACGGCTCCCAGCTGCTCCAGTTTCTTGTGCAGGATGTCCACTGTCTGCTGCACGCTCTTCCCCTCCGCCACGGGCACCTGGCACACGCTGCAGCACAGCAAAACGCCGCGTTACGTCAGGAAACATCTGCAACATCTGGTTTTTGACTCAGGTGATCAGAGATCAGAGCTGCTGTCTGGTTCAGCGAGCACAGTGTGGACGGGACAGAGCTTAAAGACACATATGGCGGTTTGGCTAAAGCCCATGATGATCCTATATGTTCATTTAGAAAGAAGCTTGTTTACTTTTTTTAATATAGCTAAAAAAACACAACACGATCGTCTTACCAAGTGACCCCCATTGATGCTTTGCCTCCAGCTGCAGTTTGAGCTTCGGGGTGAATACTTCCGGGTGAAAAATATGACACTTCCGGTAAAGTTAAATCAGCGTATTTCCGATTTTAAACAGCCAAGATACAAAACTGACGGTCGTTGTTGCTGAACCTTTAGCTATAAACCCTGAAATTAAAGCCAACATCAAATATTTAGCTGCGTTTTCGCTACGTTGACGTGATGACGCTACGTAACACAAAATGCGTCACTTCCTGCGTGATGGCCCTCCGCACGTGTTGAGCAAGTGCCTGTTTACAGAAACTACTTTTTCATTTGAGACTTTATCTCCTCAACGTGGAAGCTGCGTCTTCTGGGACGAGCAGTGATGCCGAAAGTGAAAAAGTCCCGAGGCGGCGGCGGCGGAGGAGGAGGAGCGGCGGCGGCACTGGCTGACCAGATCCTGCAGGCCGACACGGTGCGACCCCGAGGCCGGGTGAAGAGCAGAGACAGTCGGGCAGAACACGAAGATAAATACGTGGACGAAAGGCTGTCACGGAAGATCTTACAGCAGGCCCGGATTCAACAAGAGGAGCTTCAAACCGAATATGGCCTGGCACCAGAGAAGAAGACGACACCGGTCACTGTTCTCGGTAATTACAAGTTTCACCTGCACTAAAAACTCTGATGTGTGTGACTTATTAGGAATTATCATCAATTATTATCATCATCATCATTAGAGGTCTGTGTGTGTGCGCTTAAAGCGGCCATACAGCCACACATTAGTTTGTTAATAGGTGACTTCATTTGTCCATGAGACATATGCAGTTTAAATGTCTATAATGTATATAATAACGTTAATTATGATCCAGGTCTATTCATGTGTGTCATGACCATCCAGCCCTTATCTAAACCCACTTATTCCTATTTAGCGTCACAGGGATCCGCTGGACGCTTCCCCTAACCTCCTTAATTGGAGGGAAAACGTCAGCTTTGAATATGTGCTGTTAATTGACAGTAATCCACTGTACATGTTGTATTGAAGGAAATTAGTCTTTTTAATAATGTAATTGAATAAAATACTAATGGCACCACACAAATACATCAGAGCGTACGTGTTGAGTGTATTTTAAGTCTCCCTTACAGAACATCACTAATGAAGGCAGTGTCCTAAGCAGCAATGTGTAATTATCTAATTGATCATATTTGTCTTGTAATAAAAATTTAGGCTCTGCTGACCAGGATGCAGACTCCGATGAGGATTGGCCAGCACTGGGAGAAGCAGGCGCCGGTGACGACGACATTCATTGTGACGCTGAGGTTGTCATTGACCCTGACGATGAGAAGGCCATTGAGATGTTCATGAATAAGAACCCTCCCATGAGGTAAGACCCTTCTCTGTGGTGATTCAACTTAAATGATTAAAACTATGAGCTCAGTTTCTAATACTTAGCTGTGTTCTCCCTCGGTGGTTCCTGTAGACGGACCTTAGCTGATATTATCATGGAGAAGATCACAGAGAAGCAGACCGAGGTAGGAACAGTCATGTCAGAGGTGTCAGGTCGTCCGATGCCTCAGTTGGACCCGAGGATAATAGAAGTGTACAGAGGTGTCAATAAGGTGAGTTGTTTTGAAATGTGAAGCTCTACCTGCACCAGATAGTATGAACACACTGAACATATTTAAATCAAACTGAGACAAATTTAGGTTAATGTGATTTAGACTGTAATTATTTTTTTATGATATAATATGGTGTTTGTAGGTGGATTTATGGTTCACAAACCCAACAAACCTTCTGCCCATTTCTCGAAGCGCTCTCATAATAGCTGCCTAAACAGTTATGAGGCAGGTGTTTTAGTTCCTGAGTGTAAATGTGGAGAGGAGTGAAACTGTAGTTGTCATTTCTGTTCTTTTGCTTCAGGTTCTGTCAAAATATCGCAGTGGTAAATTGCCAAAGGCTTTTAAAATAATCCCAGCACTGGCAAACTGGGAGCAGGTCCTGTACTTGACTGAGCCTGAGACCTGGACTGCAGCTGCCATGTACCAAGCCACAAGGTGAGTCTTACTTTACACTGGATTAAAAATGTACCACAAATATTGTAGTAAAACAAAGTCATTTTTTTCTCTTTTTGCTTTCATCGTAGAATCTTCTCCTCCAATCTGAAAGAACGAATGGCCCAGAGGTTTTACAACTTAGTGCTGCTGCCCAGAGTACGAGACGATATTGCAGAGTACAAGCGACTCAACTTTCATCTTTACAGTGCCTTGAAGAAGGCCCTGTTCAAACCAGGAGCATGGTTTAAAGGTGACACAGAAAGCCAAGCATTTTAAAGGATGTTTATCTTCTTTCTAAAGAGTTAGTTTAGAAAATTGAGATTAAGACTGGAGTTAGGAGGAAATGGCTAGTTGTACACATGCTGGCCTTAACTTTGATATACTCACATTGAGTTTTTGGTCTGTACCCTGTTTTTAATACAGTCAGGGAACAAATTGTAATTATGTGCTAATAAATTCTTCATTAACATTGATCTGAAAGCAGCTAAAAGTTCCTTAGTGGGTTAATTATTCTTAGTGGGCGCTGCACCACAAGGAGCCATTTCACATTTCTGGGAGTCATTTGACTGATTCCCAGTATAAATTATTTCCCAGTTTAATTCAGTTGTTTGGCTCATGTACTCTCATATAATTCAATTCTGTTTGTATTGCTCCAAATCACAATACAATAATCTCAAGGCACATAACAAAAAACATACATACATACACATATATGTATACACATCTGTGTAATAAAAAATATTACATATGTAAGAGTAAGAGGAACTTCTGATTAGTGTAAAATTGTTCCTGAAAACCAGGAGCAGCCATA